>NC_045752.1:15108010-15108150 GCF_008692095.1 Etheostoma spectabile | reverse complement strand
AGTGCTGTCTGAGATGACCAACGGGGGAGTGGACTTCTCTTTGGAATGTGTCGGGAATGTGGGAGTCATGGTAGGGAGATTTGATTTAATCTTGTTCAGGAATATAGCCCAGAGGTGTTACCTTGCTTCATACCAATCAA
>NC_045752.1:15102163-15108000 GCF_008692095.1 Etheostoma spectabile | reverse complement strand
GCTCACTTGCTCATTTTCAGCAGTAGTTAGGTTACCCAGCCCACATCTCCTCAGCTAGACCAGAAATTTGGACCAGCGCCCTTCTGGTTACAAGCCCCTTGGCTTTGTGCTGTTTCTCCATCTAGCGCAATGCCTTGGAGTCTTGTGTTCAAGGTTGGGGTGTCAGCGTGATTGTTGGCTGGACGGACTTAGAAGACTTTTCTGCCCGACCCATTCAGCTGATCGCTGGACGCACATGGAAGGGTTCTACATTTGGAGGTGAGATAAATGTGACCATTACCACTGGCAAATTATTCTCTGGTAACTACTTGGCTGTGCACTCATGTTCTGCAACTCTCTAGTTGTATTCCGCATTGAACTCTATGCTCTTGTTTTGTTGCTTAGGCTTTAAGGGTAAGTATGGTGTGCCTCAGATGGTTAAAGCCTACCTGGACAAGACGTTGAAGGTGGATGAGTTCATTACTCACAACATGACTTTGGACCAGATCAATGATGCCATTGAACTGATGAAGCAAGGCAAATGGTAGATTTACAGTCCCATACTTTCTCCACCATTCATGACTCAACTACAACACACGTCTGCTCATTTCTCTTTTGTTTTTGTCCACAGCATCCGGACGGTCCTGCATGTTGCTCCACAATAAGAACATTGTGGTCCAAAGTCCGTCGACCCCAGGAGGATTAGCTGTGCTTAAAGGCACAATGAATGGGGATTATATAATACACTAAAGTAATTAAATAATTCAACAAAGTCTCAACATAAGACAAATAATACAGTGCACACAATGAAGAGGAATTTCAAATTATGCAAACTATTCATTCTCGAATTTCAATTCTCAATAGTAGTCTGTGGATTATGTGGGATCTGTAGTGTTGGCATAAGGAAAAAGCTAAACATGTAAGTGTTTATGGACAAAAAACATGGTCTAAACAAGTGGGTCGGTGGTTTGTGATTTTGTTGCGTTGTTTGTGAATGGAAGTGTCAAAACTATTATTTTACTAAATTGTGTCTTGCAATGTGTTTAGTGTGACAAAGATGTCTTTCCGGGGATCTTTCTTTTCATACGATTGCTGATAAAATAAAGAATGCACTACTTTGGCTCTCATACATCTGGCCTCTCTCATCTGTCGGTTACCACTCTGTTTCAACGGAAGTACCTTTTCAGGAAGAATTCCAGGATAAAAGTGTGTTTTCCAACTTCTCTTTCATTTTAATAAAGTTAATAATACTTGATAACTAATTAAAAACTTGGTGATTGTTTTTATCAAAAAAAAAGTATTTTGGGCTAAAAACATATTACCTTTAGTTGTGGTGGTTGGTGCTTGTTTATTCTACACAAGGCTCCAGAACTGTTAATATTAAAGCCTAAATTTGGGAATCAGTTCCTGCCCATCTGAATAACAAACTGATGTATTCTTACGCAATAGCCTATTGTATAAAGTGCAGAGTCTGTGGTTGTCTCCTCCTCCCTCTTGTTCTGCAGAACTCTTAACTTGTCTCTCGCTTGATTACTCCTATCTTTTCAGCAACAATGGCAACAGCTGGCAAGGTAAGTGTAATCTTAAGAGTCCATAGTATTATTTGGGATAGCTCATGCTTGATATTGATAACTCCATGGGGTACCACTACCCTGTAGGTCATCAAGTGCAAGGCAGCAGTGGCGTGGGAGCCCAACAAGCCTTTGGTGATTGAGGAGATTGAGGTAGCGCCGCCCCAGGCCAACGAGGTCCGCATCAAGGTGAGAGACGTCCACTATCAGAACACACGTACACACACAAGTTCTACTTTTTCCAGTGTCATGTAGACTGCTGCTTCCTGTAGTTCATGATTAGCTTCTCCTATATGCTGACGTTGAGATGGAAGTTGTTGTTTTGGCACCAAAATGTCAGGACTCTGACCTCTCTGTAGGGCATCTCATCGTTGGTGTTCAGGCTGATGGCAGTCAAGTTGGAGCTGTGGGTGGCCACTGGCCACCATTGCCTGTGTAAAATATGAGCATAGTCTCCGTGATATCATCCACATATTTCTGATGAGCCCAAATGAAGCTAAAAGTGTGTGGCTTCCCGGTGGCTCCGGCTGGCGCCATCTTGACAGTGCCTTACGTTGGCTAATCCAAAAATGAGCAAACAAGTGGATCGAGCAGGGAGCTGAGGCAAGCTGAATGAAGCCTACAGTCTATGCTTGCCTCCTCTGACGGCAACCATCTGTCACCTAAAGCACCCGTTACCCATCTTTGTGTTTTCATTGGTGCAGATTGTGGCGACTGCGGTGTGCCGTACGGACATGCACCACCTTTTGGAGAATATGCATAAAGACAGTTTTCCAGTAGTCCTTGGGCATGAGGCAGCCGGCATCGTAGAGAGCGTTGGTTCTGGAGTCACTGAATTTCAGCCAGGTCAGGTTCAAATGGTACAACGTTTTGGATTAAATGCTTATTTGCTTTCTTTGCTAGAGCAGGATGAGAAGATTGATATGTTTAATAACTGTGTATTGAGAACAGAGCTGGGACATGTTTAGCTTAGCTTAGTCTGTCCTAAATTCAGAAATACAATCACCAATATGGTTGGCCCTCATGACTAAAACCTCTAAAGCTGACCATTAACAAGTTGCATTTTCTTCATGTAATCCAGACATTAACAGAAATGTACAGACAACAATTTGGGGTAATAATGAAGTGATGTAATCGAGTGTAGAGGGATGCAAACTGAGGCCTATATGTGCCATTCAACTATTTTTACAGTGGTACGGAAAGTATTCAGACCCCTTTAAATTTTTCACTCTTGTTTTCATTGCAGCCTTTTCCAAAAATCAAAAAGTTCATTTTATTCCGTCAGTAATTCAGCAACCATTGACAGAAAAAAAACAGAAATTTAAATTTTTGCATATTATAAAAACAAAACTGAAATATCACATGGTCATAAGTATTCAGACCCTTTGTTCAGTATTTAGAGAAGCACCCTTTTGATCTAATACAGCCTGAGTCGTTTTGGAAAGATGCACAAGTTTTTCACATCTGATTTGGGTATCCTCTGCCATTCCTCCTTGCAGATCCCTCCATTTCTGTCAGGTTGGATGGTAGATCTTGTGGACGAGTACATTTTCAGGTCTCTCCAAGTGCTCAATTGGGTTTAAGTCGGGCTCTGGCTGGGCCATTCAAAACAGCCACGGATTGTTGTGAAGCCCACTCCTTCGTTATTTTAGCGTGTGGCTTAGGGTCATTGTCTTGTTGGAAGGTAAACCTGTCCCCGCTGAGGTCCAGAGCACTCTGGAAAAGGTTTTCGTCCTGGGACTCCCTGTACTTGGCCGCCATTCATCTTCCCTCGATTGCAACCTCGTCCTGTCCCTGCTGCTGAAAACACACCACGTGATCTCCACCACTGACTTCAGGGACATGATAGGCGTTCGCCGCCTTTTTCTCCACACTAACTCGCTTAGAATTAAGGCCAAAAGTCTATCTTGGTCTCATCAGACCAGAGGATTTATTTTACCCATCTGGAGTCCTTCAGGTGTTTTTAGCAAACTCCATGCGGCTCATGTGTCTTGCACTGAGAGAAAGTTCCTCGGGCCACTCTGCCATAAAGCCCCGACTGGTGGATTGCTGCAGTGATGGTTACTTACTACAACTTTCTCCCATCTCCCGACTGCATCTCTGGAGCTCAGCCACAGTGACCATTGGTTCTCCTTTGCCTCTCTCACCAAGGCTCTTCTCCCCCGATAGCTCAGTTTGGCCGGCGACGCCACTTCTAGGAAGTTTCTGGTCGTCCCAACGTCTTCCATTTGAGGATTATGGAGGCCACTGTGCTTCTTAGGAACCTTAATGCAGCAGAAATTTTTTTGTAACCTTGACCAATCTGTCCTTGCACAATTCTGTCTCTGAGCTCTTCAGGCAGTTCCTTTGACCTCATGATGTCATTTGCTACTGCACTGTGAGCTGTAAGGTCTTATATAGACAGGTGTGTGGCTTTCCTATCAAGTCCAATCAGTATAATCAAACAGCTGACTCCAATGAAGGTGTAGAACCATCCAAGTGATCAAAGAAATAGACAGCACCGAGTTACATATGAGGGCACGGCAAAGGGTCGAATACTTATGACCATGTGATATTTCAGTTTTTTTTTTAATAATATTTCAAAAATTTCTACATTTCTGTTTTTTCTGTCCAAGATGGGGTGCTGAGTGTACATTACTGAGAAATAAAATGAACTTTTTTGATTTTTGAAAATGGCTGCAATGAACAAAGAGTGAAAAATTAAAGGGTCTGAATACTTTCCGTACCCACTTATTTTTACAATTGTTCTAAAAGTTGGCCTAAGATTAATTTTCCATTCACTTTCACATGGCAACTTTGTTTTTGTCTTTCAGGAGACAAGGTTATCCCCATGTACATCTCCCAGTGTAGAGAATGTCGCTTCTGTAAGAGTCCAAAGACCAACCAGTGTGAAAAAGCACGGTGAGCTCAAAAAGCACTCATCAACCCTTCCACTCCATTTGCTCTTTATACTTTTCTAACTTTTTATTACATTCTTCTTGGGTTTGTTCAGATATTGGTTCCCAAATCTTTTCTGCATGGCCCCCCGTTTGTTCTTCAGTGAAAATCGTCTGCTTTAGCAGCAGAACAATTCATTATTTTTTATTTATGCCCAGTTTGGGATCCTCTGCTGTTACAGACAAACATTTTATTCAACACGTCTCTATCAGTTTAGCAACGTTAGGAGACGGATAGTTTAGATCCTTGTTTGTGTTTTTTGTTTGTTTTAGTTTTAAGCATATTGTCTTCAAGTATTCAGTGAACCCTCGATAATGAAATAAAACAGCACTCACATACAGGTTTTTGTTATTGTTACAAATATTTTCTAAACTCTCTAAAAGAACAGGAGCAATGCAAACATTGAGTCAGAAGTTATATATTTATTTTGGTAAATTCTCTATTAAGGGGTGCTGGTCGTCACAGTGTGTGGCAACCCCGAATCCAGGTTTACCTGTAAGGGGAAGAAGATTCTGCAGTTTACGGGAACCAGTACCTTCTCTGGTACACTGTGGTTAACCAGATGGCTGTGGCGAAGATCGACCCCGCTGCCCCTCTGCGCAAGTCTTGTCTCCTTGGATGTGGGTCTGCACAGGATATAGCCGCGGTTAATACTGCCAAGTGTGTTTGACTGTTGCAGAAAGCTTACATGAGTATTTTAGTTGCAACATGGAATGAAGCATTTGTGTTTTTATGACATAAAAGACTTTTCAATTCAAATTCTTCAGATTGGAAAGCCTCTAAGAGTCATCATCTCTCATTACGGACAGAAAACCTTCCCACTTGTTTCTACTGTAGTGAGCATTAAAAAGTCAATCGAAGGGGCCATGTTAACCAAAGTCTTGTTGTTCTCTAGGTGGAACCGGCTCCACATGTGCTGTGTTTGGCCTTGGAGCGGTGGTTTGGCTGCAGTCATGGGCTGCAAGGCTGCAGAGCCAAGAAGATTATTGCTGTTGACATCAATCCGGAAGATTTGAGAAGGCCAAGTGTGTTTGGAGCGACAGACTTTGTGAACCCCAAGGATCACATTAAACCCATAGCCAAGTGCTGTCTGAGATAACCAACGGGGGAGTGACTTCTCTCTAGAATGTGTCGGGAATGTGGGAGTCATGGTAGGAGATTCGATTTAATCTTGTTCAGGAATATAGCCCAGAGGTGTTACCTTGCTTCATACCTTCAAATTCAACTGAACTCACTGCTCCATTTCCAGCAGTAGTTAGGTTACCCAGCCCACATCTCCTCAGCTAGTCCAGAAATTTAGACCAGCACCCTTCTGGTTACAATTCAATTCAATTTCAATTCAATTTTATT
>NC_045752.1:15101528-15102153 GCF_008692095.1 Etheostoma spectabile | reverse complement strand
ATCAATTCATAACAAGAGTTATCTCGAGACACTTTAATGATAGAGTAGGTCTAGACCACACTCCATAATTTACGAAGACCCAACAGTTCTAGTAGTTTCCTCCAGAGCAAGCAACAGTGCGACAGTGGCGAGGAAAAACTTCCTTTTAGGCAGAAACCTCGGGCAGACCCTGGCTCTTGGTAGGCGGTGTCTGAAGGGCCGGTTGGGGTTAGAATGAAGAGTGGAAATAACAAAAGTTTGTAGCAGTTCTTTGTAGTAGTTCATGGCATAGCAGGGCGCTGTGGGCATTACAAGGCACAGCAGGACGTAGCTGGGCACTGCAGAGTGTAGCAAGATGAACATGGCATCGCAGGACGTTTAGCGGGACCATGGCAACAGCTGCTACCATGATTTTGGAGCCTCCCTGATCTAGGGAACATGCTGGGGAAAAAAGAACATAAGGACTCCGGGGAGTGACTCCCCAGAGCTAGGCTAGTAACACGCATTTCTGGGACATGGATGCACATAATTGGAAAGATAGAGGAGAGAGGAGCTCAGTGTGTCATAGGAAGTCCCCATCTGTCTAAAACTATTACAGCATAACTAAGAGAGACAGGGTAAGGAGAGGAGCCTGGTCGGGCTAGAA
>NC_045752.1:15101269-15101518 GCF_008692095.1 Etheostoma spectabile | reverse complement strand
CAACCGGATCGGGCTGTATGTCAAGTCTCCCTCTAGTTTTATTATATTCTTGATTATATGATAGATAGCGCTGACAACTATGACGAGAAGCAGGTGGGCCGGGTTAGCTGTTGATGCACGCGCACGCCGGGTCACCTCGGGCGCCACTAAACTCATAAGCTTTATCAAAGCATAACCAAGAGAGACAGGGTAAAGAGAGGGGCTTTGTCAGGTTAGAATTCTCCCCAACCAGATCGGGCTGTATGCCAA
>NC_045752.1:15076642-15101259 GCF_008692095.1 Etheostoma spectabile | reverse complement strand
AGTTTTATTATATTCTTGATTATGTGATAGAGAGCGTCCTGGCTTTGTGCTGTTTCTCCATCTAGCGCAGTGCCTTGGAGTCTTGTGTTCAAGGTTGGGGTGTCAGCGTGATTGTTGGCTGGACGGACTTAGAAGACTTTTCTGCCCGACCCATTCAGCTGATCGCTGGACGCACATGGAAGGGTTCTTCATTTGGAGGTGAGATAAATGTGACCATTACCACTGGCAAATTATTCTCTGGTAACTACTTGGCTGTGCACTTATGTTCTGCAACTCTCTAGCTGTATTCTGCATTCAACTCTATGCTCTTATTTTGTTGCTTAGGCTTTAAGGGTAAGTATGGTGTACCTCAGATGGTTAAAGCCTACCTGGACAAGAAGGTGAAGTTGGATGAGTTCATCACTCACAACATGACTTTGGACCAGATCAATGATGCCATTGAACTGATGAAGCAAGGCAAATGGTAGATTTACAGTCCCATACTTTCTCCACCATTCATGACTCAACTACAACACACGTCTGCTCATTTCTCTTTTGTCTTGGTCCACAGCATCCGGACGGTCCTGCATGTTGCTCCACAATAAGAACATTGTGGTCCAAAGTCCGTCGACCCCAGGAGGATTAGCTGTGCTTAAAGTCACACAAAACGGTTTTTACTTGTATTTTTTTTTTAAAGATATGTTAGATCCATATGTGTTTGTGTTATGTCATGAATGGGAAAAACAAGGTGACCAAGGCATTTTCCCCCCAAAAAATGTGACAGAGTCCATGGTAGAACTTTAGACATTACCACAAAGTAATGAAATAAAGGGCACCTTTAAAGGCACAGTGGATGGGGATAAAATACACTAAATTAATTAAATAATTCAACTGTGAATGGGGGTCATATAATACACTAAATTAATTAAATAATTCTACAAAGTCTCAACATACGACAGATAATTCAATGCACACAATAAAGAGGAATTTCAAATGATGCAAGCTCCACATGCCTGACTTTGAATACTCAATAGTATTTCTTGGATTATGTAAGATCTGTAGTGTTGGTATAAGAAAAAGTTAAACATTTAAGTGTTTATAGAGCTAAATTAAATGGTCTAAACAAATGGGTCCTTGGCTTCCTTTTTTGCATTGTTTGTCAATGGTGTCTAAATTATCTTCTTACTCAAGTGTGCATTGCAGTGTGTTCAGTGTGACAAAGGGGCTTTTGGGGGATTATTCTTTTTATCCAATTGCTGATAAAATACCTTTTAAAATGTTCTTCTTTGGCGCTCATGCAGCTGACCTTTCTGTCTGTCAGTCACCAATCTGTTAGACGATTGTGATTGGTTTAAAGAAATGCCAAAAAACCAAAGCACGTTTTTCCTCCCATCCCAGAATACTATGTGGACTAGCCAGACCTGGTTAGTCCAAGGGTTGGCAATGCGAGACTAATGAATTTGTAACTCACACTCAGATCTTTTAGAAATACCATGAAAACCTAGTGTGTCATGTCCCGCTCTGCTTTGAGGTTGTTTTTCTTTGGTTCTAGTCATTTATTCTTAGTTTTCTGTTGAATTTTCAAATATTCTCCTCTTTCTCTGTTCAGATACTCTGCTTCATGCCTTTTTCCTACTTGTGTGATTGTCCGCCCCGCCCTGATCGGTTTCACCTGTTCCTTATCAACCCTACTGTCATCTGTATTTAGTCTTTGTGCTCCCCTTGTGTCAGTTTTGGTCGCTGGTGTTCCTTGTTAGATGTTCTCCCTGGGTTCATCCTGCCATCTTTGTTCTCAGTACATTTTTTTCCCCCTTTGTTCTTTGATTTACTTTAGCTTGCTCCTTCAGTTTAGCTGCCTGCCTAACTGTCTGTTTCCTCTCCGCAACCAGCTTTTGCGTGAAAGTTCACCTTTGGTTCTATCATCCTGCCTGCTTGGTGTTCTGGGACACATAATGAGCATGTACTGCACAGAGCAAACTAGTCATTCATTTCCTACAATGAGTGCTTAGTGTCTCTGAATTGAAGCCAAGCTGTTACACAAGCATTTACTCGTACACTGAACAAAAATGTTTAGGTGAAGATTTAGAACAATCATTCTTCTGTTTTTTCCGAACTTCTAAAACTAGACCTTTTTTAACATGTACCAACACATAACCCTTTGCAATTTTTTTCAAAAAAGGTGTTTGATTCAGGGCTCATTTTACACTAATAAATGTGATGAATCTGCTCACAATCACATATGCAGACTTGCAATGACTTCTAAACACTTACTCTAATAAGTTAAAACTCAAATCGCTACTATCTCTAATTGAGCTCATTTACATACACATACATGTATTCTTTTCCCAGGATACAAGAGTGTTGACAATGTTCCCAAAGTGGTGGAGTATATAAACGGGAAGCTCAAAGTGGATGTGTCTTTGTGTCTAAATGTGTTTTTAATAGGTATTGATAGTCCTGCTATGAATGCTTTGTTTTTGTGTGTAATGAGCACACTGCACCAAATTCCAAGCAACTTAGTTGCATGGCAATAAAAAATTGAATCTTGACTCACTCTGCCCTTTAAGATCACAAATGGTCATAATCTCATGCATGCTGTAAGCCTCGATTTAAGATACATTTTAAAGTTGTATATGCTAACGTGCGTCATGACATAGTGTCTCTCTGGGTTTTGTCTGTTAAAGGCTTGTGCGTCACTGCTGCCCTCTGTTGAGGACAAAGTTAAGCTGTGATGAGACGTGTGAGGAAAGGATTTCAGAATAATTTGCACCATGAGAGTTCTTTCTTCAAATAGGAGTACTAATTCAGTCAATAATGTATTTTAAGGCCAAAAAAAAATCCAATTTTTTTTCTGTTAGCATTTGCATCATCTTTCAGTTGTACATTCAGAGGAGCCCAGGAAACCATGATCTTTTTTCAGCTCAATAAATACTCATTTCAATTCCCTGTTCAAGTGTTTTATTTGAACAATACACAGTCAGACACCTCTTTGAACTGCCCCTGATGGAACACACACATACAGTACACAGAGAACATTGTGTGTAGTAAAAACAGAGGAACCACAACAACATTATTCAGAAATGTTCTTTCATCTAGACCGAATGATTAATAAGGTAGTACAACCACAAACAACCAAATGGCATCAGTGTTGGAAGGTTGTTAATCAATGAGGTTTTTTGAGTGGCTCTTTTTGATAGCAGCTTTCACATTAAGGTCTGATGAAGTTGTGTAAAAGCATGTTGAAGACACTGCAGATAAAGAAAAATAAAAACTTGCCTGCTGAAACACTTGCAAAAGAGAACAAGGCTGGTTTTAGTCTGGTCTATTTCATGTTTCACTTTAAACGTGACTCTCCAAGCTTAGGTGATGCAGTTTCATTTAAAAAAATGTAGACTTAAGACTTGAGAGAATTACTACAACGACTTGTACTCAGCTATGTCCAACTGAGTTGGGCTAAACATGAACGGCCATGTTTCCCAACAGCTTAGTTCAAACATTAAGGATTCTTGTACACATAAGGGCCCATATTATTGAAATATTATTGAAGCATTCCTTTTAGCTAGATGGGGTTAATTGACTTCAAACTAGTTCTAAATGTTCAATAGGCCTTTTTCAAAGCACACATTTTGAAGTGTTATTAACATTCCATTTCATTTAGTGGGTATTAGGTGAGGTTTCTGCATTGTGATGACTGAGCATGTGTAGCTTTGCTTTGCCAGAACCTTCTCCAAAGTGCGCTGAAGGAGGGTCTGGCTACTCTACATAGCATTTGGGATGGGAGGGAAAACGTGCTCTGGTTTAATGGCATTTCTTTAAACCAATCAGAATAGTCATCGGCGGTGCTAAACTCCGCACAGAGCTGCTGCGAAATAGTCATGTGAGAGAAATCTCAGATTGGACAGATAGTCTAGCTAGCGGTCTCAATTTACCCTGCAGAAATCTGAGGAGCAGTCAACAATAGTCCTCGTTAATCCACCAAATTTAAAATTCCAACACAAAGAAAGAGGACGGAATTGGAATTAGTGACCAATTCGCGCGAACCACTGTTCACCAGATGGTGTTCTCTGTTCAAAGAATAAAGTTAAAAAGTCACTGTTTTCAACCACTTTTTTTTTTTTTTTTAACAGAGCGCACCATCTAGTGAGCTCAGTAAATACAGACAGTGATTCACGAAGCTTCTTTTCACCATCACTAATTAGAATAACTAACTCAGCATAGCAGCACTTTCTACCATTAAAAATCATGTCACATCTGCAAACTATTACAGACCTTATGAAAAAATCTGGCATGGGTTGACTGTCGGAAATCTGAGGATTTTGCAAATAGGGATTTATTTTACATACGTTTAGCACATTTGAAGCTTTGGTAATGTTTAATATGAACATCTGACATTTTAACATTATGGGTCTACTTTAAGACAGTTTAAGGCGGGCGCCTGCTGGGTAGCTCACCTGGTACAGCACACACCCATATGCAGAGGCTTAGTCCTTGCAGCCGGCGGGTTCAGTTTCGACCAAGTCTAAGCCGTCCTATCGACAACAATAAAAAAAGCCCGAAACAATAATCTTTAAGATGTTTTAAGACTTTTAAGGTTTGTTTAAACTACCACCAGCTTCTGACTATGCATGAATTATCTTCTACTAGTCACACCAGACCAAATACTTTATTGGCAAAGCTTTAAATAATTATGCTTATGGTCTGATAGAATTGTGTATGTTTATAGAAGCAGAGAAACTGTCATTGTAACTTCATTAAGTTGAACGTGTACAGATATAGTCACACTAGTGAAGCTTAACGTAAACGAACAGTGTCAAAATCAAATGTCGTTTAGACCATCATTGTACTCCACGGAGTTTAAGAATGCATTAAAGCTCACTGTCATTTCTACTAATAAAGACGTTGTAAATTAAACCACTTTTGGGATTTAGATAACGAAGCCAATCTATCCAAGGACAAACTCGCCCACACAGAGCTACAGAAGACTCATTTATTACTCCATTAGAATAAATACAAAGATGGCAGAGAAACGGTGATCACATTAGTCCTCTGCAAATAGAAAGAATGACTGCTGCTCACACCAGGGTAATCCCCACGTCAAGGTAAATGATGACTGTCGACGTAAGGGGAAACATCAGTTAACGTGCTTCGAGATATCCAGCATGTTTTAATTCCTAGATTCATATATTAAGGCTGCTACACCAGGGCTATTGGACACTAAAAGAGTATTCCTCAAAGCAGGATTAACAAGCTCAGCACTTGAACGATTTTATGCTCAATGTCATTCTTCTCATTCTGAATATTTATGTAGATGCTCTGTGGTCGCGTCATAATTCTCCTAGCAACCATGGCAGACATAATGAACTGGAAAACTGACGTTGCACTAATAACAGCCACGTTTAGTATATAAGGAGTTAAGAGTGCTTCTACTGGACACGTCACCAAGTAAATAAGACAGTGATAGTTGCCCTGGTACTGTGATCAGCTATCCAACAGGCCAGTATGAAGCAATACATCTTTCAAAACCAGTGCAGAAATTTCCCAAACATTTTGGAAATAGGCTAATTTTGCATTCTTGCCAAGAGTTTGATGATAAGATGAATATAACTCTTATATCAAAGAACTATTGATCTTCTCATCTAACTCTGGCTAAGAAAGCTACTATGTGGACAGCCTAAAATATATAACAACTGCTTCTAAAATGCCTATGCCTAACTCTGCTTCTGTTGTACAACAGCTGATAAGAACTGATAGATGATAGTTTTCTTTGTTGCCTAAAATCTAAACTTACATTTCTTTTGTAAAAATATGTTTTGAGTTGCTAGTTGTTAAGGTTGTGAGACTCGTTTCCTCCCATTGTCTCTACTATTGCCGATTCTTTGCAGTTCATCTCTGGGAAAGTCATATGAAGTCTGATTATGTTAGCAGAGGTTGAGAGAAAAGAAACAAAGCATGGTGTACCAGTTGGATTTGCCCTGAGCACCACACACCACAGACAACTAGCCAGTCAGTAAAATCTCTGGGTGACATGAGTTAGAGTTCAAAACAGGCCTGATGTCCAGCCTGACCGCTAAGCAAAACCAAATCTCAAATGTTTATATTTTTCCTTCAGAGGATACAGTTTTCACTAATAAAGCAATCCACGTTTAATATAAGACACATTCAAGTACTTCCATTTATTTTGAGGAACCGATATTTGATTCAAAGAACAATGAAAGCCCAAGTTAAACTGAGCTGTAGAAGTGGTGCCTCTTGTTTGAGGTGTGTGTGTATGTGTTTGTGTAAGTGTGTGTGCTAGAGTGACTGTGCGTATGTGTGAGGCCCAGAGGTGCTGGGTGTCCGTGTCTGGAAAATCCAGTCCTTGGTGCTTTCAAGTCTGGCCTACACTTGGTTAAGGAAATGAGCGCGACCGTTGTCCTCCAGGCGGCGGGTGAGGATCTCGCAGCCGGTCTCCGTCACCAGCAGGGTGTGTTCGAACTGAGCCGAGCGCTTCCCGTCTCTCGTCACCGCCGTCCAGCCATCGGGCCACGTCTCGTCTTGCCAGCCACCTGAGACATGACGCACAAACACACGGCATTGGCTTACACAGCATCAATTAAACACAAGTTGCAGAAACAGGCACTTCCAAGTCTGACATTAAATATCTGTAAGGTATGGAGTGGTTTTTAAATATTTAATCACTGGTTTTAAAACATGACGGGGCATGCTGCATTACACATAATTTAACCCCTAATGAGCCAGTAAACAGCCTCACATTTTCACTCTGGAGTGACTAGGTTTGAGTGACCTGAGTGACTTGAGGTTTGAGTCAATTTTACTTGCTTGAAAACGGTGACATTTTTTTGTTGCTCTCCTTAATTACACAGAAAATCATTCATTCCACAAGCAATAACACTTTTTAACATGTCATCTCTGGGTGGTAGATGAGACTTTTGGACACCACACTACTGCACTAATGCAACCTGGACATTTGGTTTATTTACATTTACATTTTAGCATATTATTTAAGCATTTGCACATTTTTGTTCCCCCATCCTGTACATATTCCAACATTTGTTATTTTTACTTTATTCGTATTATTATTTCATGTATATTGTATGTATGTATATTTTTCCTAGTATTTAATTTATATTTATATTTTGTGCTTTGAGACTGATTTTGCTGCTGTAACACAGGAATTTCCCATTTTTCTTGGGATCAATAAACATCTATCTATCTATCTATCTATCTATCTATCTAATTTGTGTATCTCCAAATTTTGTCAGATAAACTGAACAAGAAAGGTAACAACCTACATCTTAACCATTTAAAACCCCAAGTAATTATCTGGAAAACGCATTGTGAAAAAGCAGACAACCTCTTTCTTCATGTTATAATTGTTTTTTCCGCCCCAAAATTTATTTATTAGATTTTCCTCTTTAAAGTGCAGAACAAAAGACCTTCAAACCTTATGCTATAACATTCTTGGCCTAAATAAGAAATTGAATAACAACAAAAATAGATTAATTAAGGCAATTATAATACCATTGTTATTGTCAATGTTGACCTAATTCATACAAAAGGCAGTTACACTCACCTTCACATATCATGGGCTCAATGGTAAACACGTGGCCAGGCTTCATAACTCCAACTGCTTTATTTTCTGGGAAATCAATGAATATAGAAATCATCTTATTGGGGGAGAGCTTGTAAGAAATTCAATAGTCACTTTCATTGATTAAAAACGTGTAGGACAGCAGGGATATGACTACTTACTGGCATAATGTGGCACATTGGGAGCAGTGTGGAAAAGTCTATGGATACCGTGACCACAGTAGCTCCGCACCACCGAGAAGCCGTTGGCCTGAGCGTGCTTCTGAATGATGTTACCTAATTCTCTGTAGCGAATGCCAGGCTTCACTGTAAAAACAAAACATGATGGTTTTAGGCCTTGGAAAAATGTGTTGCAGTTTATAGTCCCATGGGCACTGAATTCTGAGGGCGATATTGCTATTTGAGAGTTTAAAATAAATAATCGGAAACCCAAAGTATTAGCAACATTTTGATAAGGGCCCATTACAGCGTTGTCCATGTTAGCTTAAAAGTTGAGATTGAAAGTTCATTCTTGACCTTGGAAACAGGACAAAAACTGAAAAATACTGTTTCAAAGGTCAAAAATGGCCATTCAAACTCAACTTGCTCTAAAATGTCCGTGGTCTCTGGTGAATAAACCATGTAATGGTGACACCGTTTCTAAAATAATTCAGATGCATCTTCTGCATTTCTGTAGTGCGATTTCTTGATAATTCCCATAGCCATGAGCATCCATATAATACTGCCGGAATCTTCTGTATGCACACATTATCAGCAAAATGAAAGAAAATCAAGCTGGGATACCTACCGGAGTCGATGGCTTGCATAAGGCATTCATATGTGGTCTGAACCAGTTTCTTTGCTTCTTCATCTACTTCGCCAATATAGAAGGTTTCGTTGAGGTCACCATGGAAACCGTTGTGGTAGACTGTAATGTCAACTGCGTAAGAGGGAAATGGGTCAGAGCCATTGTGTTACACGATAAACTAGATTATATTATGTTGAACACAAAAGGAATACGGTTATGAATAATCTGAAACATATAGGTATATATTAGGTGGACATATGCATTTATAAAACATTTAACATCATTTGCAAGGCCAAACAAAACGTGCCATTTTTAAATTGGAATTGCAAGTGGGCAAACTAGGACTTTCCCCCCCCCCCACTTAACAAGAAATATAGAGAGCTGCAGATCTGACAGGCAAATCCCCACTGGGAAAGGTTAATGAAACTATTTGTCTTGTCAGACCACGCAGTGCGAGCTGAGTTGTTGGCAAGTGCTCCAGCAGACGCTCTGAGGGGAGTGGCGGATGGAAGACATCGTCTTAGCAGAAATATTCATAAAAGAGGCTAAAATTGGCCAAACTCCTGCTGACACCATTTCAGGATGCTGGTACAATCATTTGTCATGGCAGAGGAATGTCTGCCCCCCCCCCTCTCTCTCTTTCTTTAATAAAACATTTCCTTACATCTGAACTTAGCTTTACTGTTTTTAGGACGTTTAAAAATGAGAATAGGTCAATAGTGAAAATGGGGGTGTTTAAAAACAAAAAGAAAGATCACTGTTAGGTTTGTTAGGAATGTTACATACTATCACATACAAAACCATTAAAATCACATAACAATATGGTACTGTAACTCTATTCTAACAAATAAAAACATAACGCAATCCCACATATCAGAAAAACAACTTTTGGAACCTGACGCTAGGGTCCCAAAAAGTGTTATTAGTTTAAGTCATTAGTTTAATTAGCATACCATTGAGGATATCTCCTTCTTGTAATGGTCTTCTGTCTGGGATGCCATGGCAGATGACTTCATTGACAGACGTGCAGCAGGATTTGGGGAAGTTGTAGTAGTTGAGGGGGGAAGGGTAACAGTTCCTTGCAATGCAAGCCTGAACAGACAATACATGTTGGGTATGGAGACAGAGGAGAAGGAGTTATATGTAATGAAGATGCCAAATGCAGTTGGTAAGATCTGTATGTGTACACAGTGATTCTACATCACATTAGACAGGGAATCATATTTTGTGTGTGTGTGTGTGTGTGTGTGTGTGTGTGTGTACCAGATGCACAGCATGGTCAATTTCTTCTGTTGTTGCACCTGGTTTCACTAACACGGCTGCAATGTCCAAGACTTCCCGTGCTAGCTGCAACAACAACAAAAAACAGACATGTCAAAAAACCCAAATGAATTAAATCAAAAAATGAAAAACATGACGATATGACAATGACGAGTTTTGCTACCTTGCTCACTACTCTCATGGCTTCAATGTCCTCAGGACAAAGGATCTTGATCTGTGATGTCCCCTTCAGAAACTGCTCAGACTCAGATATCCCTGTGTAAAGGAAACAAGGACAGACAAAAGGCATCATTCACACGTCAATACTCAGCGAAGCTGATGAGCCGACTCAAGTAGGACCTTTCAAAGCAGCTGTCGTACGTCTGTCAACTTTTAGACGCAGCATCAACTTTGGCTGATTGGACAGATTTAAATACTCCTAATCGATTGTGTTTTCACATCATAAGTGACAGTTCACAATTAAGTCATTTGGTAGTGAGAAGGCACAGACATCCTAATTCACCACAGGCTATTTTCAACTAATACCGTATGCAGTTTTAGTAAGAGTATACCATGTGGATGGATTATATCAAGCCATTGTATTTACCTTTATTATTAACTTTACCTTCTGGGGTGTCTGACTCCTGGCAGCTTAACACACAGTACACAATTAATACAATTCCAGACCACGAGTACAGAGGAGATTTTGTTTTCACTCATGAATTTACAGAAACACGTCTAACTGCGTGTCAATCACTGCTCAGGTACACACATTCATTCTCCTTCATAGAGTGAGGGGTTTAGGAGACAGTTTTGGCTTTAGCAGAGGGGGGGGGGGGGGGGGGGGGGGGGGGGGGGGACTGAGAAGTCATCAATGTTTAAATTCTTTGGCTAAGTCCTGGATCTTCGCAATCCAACCTACAGCCCCTTTACATGATCATATTTTGGTTTTGGTTTTATGCTTTGCCATACTGGTGATGTTAAATATTTATTGTGATCAATTTTTAACAATAAAAGTAAGTATAGTATAGGGCTGTGCAATTAATCGAAATTTAATCGCGATTATGATTTCAGCTCCCAATGATCACAAAAACAGAATAATCGAGAAAAACTATTATTTGGCTCATCACGTTATTTTCTCGTGTTCTGAAATGAAAAAATAAAGTTGTAATAGGAAAAGTATTAAGGGAAATTTCAGATGTTTTTTTTTTGTTACTGTTGAATTATTTAGCTTTTTCCACTGTTTAAGTTTAATAATTGCAACATTTTTCCAGAAGTTAAGTAATCGTGTTAAATTATTGTGATTTCAAAATTATGTTTTTTCGATGTTTTAGTTGCTTATACCAACATTTGTCACTTCTTTCAACACTCATCATTTCTTTCCTCTTCAAATGCTATAAAATTGAATAAACCACCCAAATAATTTATTTTGCTTGGGAAGAGTGTTGGATATAACCCTCCACGTTTTTTGTTTTTGATCATTTAGTTGAAAGAAAACTCAAATTTCTGATTTAGAAACATTGTGAAAATGGGTCAAAATTGACCCACGGACAACAGGAGGGTAAAATAATTTCACAAACAAGTTTTGTTATTTAACTTGTTTGTTTAATCTGCATTCATTCTACCCACACTGACCGCAAATTACCAGGAAAAGTAAAGGATCTTGTGTCACAGCAGTGGAACTCTTTGCTTTTAGATTGCTTGAACATTGTCTTTTAAATCCCTCATCAAAACTAAATCTTTTACTTAAGGCCTTCTTCTAGTAATTATAAATTAGGGAGGTTTTGTTACAACATGCTTTTAACTTAAATCACACATTTCTAACCAATGTAAAAGCATGTTTCAGTGCTATGGTACTATGGACAACTAGCTGCTCCTGCACAGAACAAGTTACAGCATCAGCACCTGAGCAGAAGCAGACTCTAATGACACTTGCGCTGTCTACTCAGAGGAACAGAGCAGGGCTGTTAATTTTATATATGGAGAAGAACAGAAGCACAGGTGTCAGCGCAATCACCTTGGCAACACATTACCTGCAATTTAGCTGTAGATTAAACACAATCAAATCATAATTGTTAGACTGAAAAGCACATCAGGACAGTACTTAAATACATGTTGTTCTAGGCACTGGAGTCATCAACAATTCGCTGATCTATAATTTATCAACTCAACAAGATGATTGCTGCATGAACACGAACAGTTGCCTAGCAACACAGACTTTAGACAGGTTTGCATACAAGTCGAATACAGCCCTGCTTTTGACCTGCAGAGCCGACAGGGTGAGTGCAGCAATCAATTAGACTTCACTTACGCTTTGATACAGCTGCTCAGAAGAGAAGAAAGGTATGAGAGAATCAGATTGGGCACATTATAATGTATTCATAATGGCATACAGTTAATTAGACGTAAAAAGAAAAATCAGTTCAAGATGTGACTTCAGCTCGATAACAATGCCACATTAAAAAAAACATTAGCTTGTAACGTTTGTGCTTCGGTCCCTGACAAGGCCTCACAGGAGAATGAAAGAGAACTGTAACCATGACTACCTGAGTATGGATTTATGCAGTCAGATGACAAGGATGTAGAGGTTGCCATGGTTGCACAATGAATGACTTGCTCAGAGAAACATACGTTAACAAGCCAGGTTACAATTATAGGTGTGTAATAATTAACACACAAAAGGCAGACTGGTCATCAAAACATACTGCAATAAATGTGAAACCCTCAATGTCAAAAGATCAGACGTTAGTGGGCTGTTTAGTAGAGAAAAATGGATTGCAGTCATTGCAGTTTAAGGTTTAAAACATTAGAGTAGAGAGAAATGTCATTAGGAGAAAGGCATCTACATAAAGTTGACTCTTGCCTGTTAAAATACTAAAAGAGGAACTGCATGTGCATACCACTCAGCAGAAATCAATTTTAATAAAAGTAATACTGGATCAAATAAAATCCAGTCAAATGATACTAGCAGTAACAATCCTACAGACAATACACGTCTCATTCTGCAGCGGTATACAGACGTCAGCCACTTGCTCAACAACGTAAGAGTGAAGATGCGTGGAAAGAAAAAACAGCTCTACCATTACACAAACTGGTGACAAAGCATTGCTAGTTACAGTCACAAAGGAGTAGCTTTCACTCTCAATTGCTCAAGAAAACTGGGGTGGTCTTGTTCTTCATTAAGTTCTGTCTTCAGCATTGCCTACAGGGGTGCAGATGCTCAGACCATCCTGTTTGTACAGACTTGTTTAGCCTACAGCACAAGACATATCAGCTTATCTGTGTATTCACGCAGAAAGTTAAAAAACATGCATGGATGACCGCTTTGTCTCCTATTGTAACGCACTCAAACAGGCCTTTAACAGCTTGCAGCTCAAAATGTGCACTCACATGCTATCAAATGTTTGCCACCACCAATGGCTAACTGTTCTGTTGAAGTCATCTAAAAAGATCTGTGAATCTCAGGTGTCATTGGGCACTCTTTACTCTGCCAGTAGGCAAGACATTTGATTGGTTCAATAATTAGCTTTGCAAGACAAAAGGTGAATCATTCTGAGAATACATCGTACCCCATCGCCTACAGGCTGACCAACACACACTACTGCACTTTTACAAAACGTCAACCAACTCTGGTAGGATGAAAAAAAGAAGAAAGAAAAAAACTTAACCCATAGTCTTTCAAAAGCGATTTGGATAACAATGGCTTTCCCCAACACTAACACTGCAGTGTAAATGTCGCAGAGCAACATTGGCAGTGGAATGGCAGTGGATGGTAGTATGGGGGGATTATAAATACTTTTTATAGTTAAAATCTCAGATTTTTGCTTTTTTTCTCATGACAAAGTTTTTCTTGTGATGCCACGATGTTATGGCATTGGTTTTTATTTCAACAACAAAACAAGCTACAGTACAATTGCTGTTTTGTGTATTTTACCATGTCAAAAAAGCATCCCAAGTGATGAGCCAATGTGATCAACAAAGAATCTATTTCCTTGAGAAAGAAGGACAGTTACCTCTCGGATGATCAGCATAGTCAGGTCGTTGGATGTCACCGGGCACGGGCCTCATGGGAGTCTACACCAGGGGCCAAGAAGAGGACAGAAACGTTATGGCATTTACATGACACATTCAAAGCATATATACACTGACAAGTATCAGTGTATGTTCCCTGTTTTGTATGGTGCTGTGTGTGCCAGTGACTGTTTATCATCTCTGAGGATAAGTGGGTCATCACAACTTTGGCCACTCACCCTCTTCTCTACACATTGCTTATTTAACACTACAATATAGATCTTGCACACTACTCTGCGCAATAACTTTTTGCACCTTAAATCCCACTCCATGTATACTCTTCTTGATAATGTCTTGTTTTCTATTTTTATATATTATGTTGACCTGTGCTTATATGTATATAGTGTATCTATTTGTGTTTACATGTCTACTTGTTGAATATATATAGTGTTAACACCTACCAAAGTCAAATTCCTTGTGTATGTAAGTATGCTTGGCCAATAAATCTGATTCTGATTAATTTAATATCCAAAGCCTGAAACCTTTGAGTACAGTGTACCTTTTAGCTAACAGAGTGCACAGTTGTGTCACAAGGGAGAAGTTTTACATTTGAAACATTGTTATAAAACATTGTTAAAAAAAGTCATATCATTGTTACGGCTGTGAGTGGTAAATGACCGGGAGACTTGTGACAAAAAGGTGCAAATCAGTTTAGCACCACTAATTTAGAACAACCAATTGGAGACAAAAATGGTTGTTATTGCTTAAGCATGTCTGCATTCATAATAAATCATACATAGCAAAATGTATGCCATCATTTATTAACAGCAACTTACAAGTGGGTAGTAAGGGTGTAGTTTTCCTGTGTAGCGGTAGCCCGGCCATGGGTCCGTGTTGATGTCATTCTCCACACAGTTCTTAGATTCATTCTGGTTCTTGTCCTCCTCTGACAAAACACAGCACAAGGTATCTGAAGCATCTGGCACCACTGTGTTAGCTCACAGTAAAGGGAGATCATCTGTTCCTGACGTTTGTCACGAGCGCTAATTGAACACCATGTAGCCTATAGGTTCAATTGTTGGTTTCTAAAACCTCAACTTGTCTATCAGTACTATTAACCAAAACAACATGCAACTTATTCATATACTGCGATAGCTAGAGTGTCCACCACAGATGTTCCAAAGTACAGAACTGACAATGATCAGTGATACATACTTGCTTTTTTGTGCAGCAACTTGTGAGACACCCAGCTCCCTTTGAAACATTCCTAGACATGAAAACAGAGAAGAACTCTAAATGGGGATGTACATTAACAGAGAGACAGATCTATGGATTTGTTATTATTGATACAGTACAGATTATGCTCAAGAGTACACTTAACTAATGTCTGACAATCCCATGCATGGTTACCAAATTTGTTCTAATGCATAACCCTTTCAAACACAACCAAGAACACAATGTTTCTTGGTTGCACATTGACAGATATTGCATCGTAGTACTCTAAAGATAGATACTTTCACAAAAATATATCTGTATGTATCCTTGAGACAATCATTTAGAGTCTCTACCATGTATTGCTATTTCAATGGTGTGTGCACCTTTATTGGAAAGTCAACAGCAGAGAGAGAGAGGGGAAATATAGAAAGCAGGGTCAGGTTACACACCCAAAAATGCAATCACAGCAAAAATGTCTTGTCAAATACCATGGCACCACAACTTAAACTGCCACCCAACCTAACTATTTACAGGTAAAAGCCAGTAAATTAGAATATTTTGAAAACTTGATTTATTTCAGTAATTGCATTCAAAAGGTGTAACTTGTACATTATATTTATTCATTGCACACAGACTGATGCATTCAAATGTTTATTTCATTTAATTTGATGATTTGAAGGGGAACAATGAAATCCAAAATTCCGTGTGTCACAAAATTAGAAATTGTGTAAGGGTAAATTTTGAAGACACCTGGTGCCACAAACTATCGATGATTAACTCAAAACACCTGCAAAGGGCTTTAAATGGTCTCTCAGTCCCGTTCCGAAGCCTACATAAACATGGGGAAGACTTCAGATTTGACAGCTGTCCAAAAGGCGACCATCGACACAATTGCACAAGGAGGGAAAGACACAAAAGGTTATTGCTGAGGAGGCTGGCTGTTCTCAGAGCCTGTGTCCAAACACATTAATAGAGAGGCAAAGGGAGGAAAAACTGTGGTCAGAAAAAGTGTACAAGCGATAGGGATCACCGCGCCCTAGTCAAGATTGTGAAAAAAAACCCATTCAAATGTGAGGAGATTCACAAGGAGTGGCCAGCTGCTGGAGTCAGTGCTTCAAGATCACCACCAGAGACGCTTGAAAGACATGGTTTTCAACTGCCGCATACCTCGTGTCAGCCCTGTTGACCAAGAAACAGCCGAAAAGCGTCTCACCTGGGCTAAGGAAAAAAAAGAGCTGGACTGCTGCTGAGTGGTCCAAAGTCATGTTTTCTGACGAAAGCAAATTTTGCATTTCCTTTGGAAATCGAGGTCCCAGAGTCTGGAGGAAGACAGGAGAGGCACAGGATCCACGTTGCCTGAAGTCTAGTGTAAAGTTTCCACCATCAGTGATGGTTTGGGGTGCCATGTCATCTGCTGGTGTCGGTCCACTCTGTTTCCTGAGATCCAGGGTCAACGCAGCGTCTACCAGCAAGTTTTAGAGACTTCATGCTTCCTGCTGCGACCTGCTCTATGGAGATGGAATTTCGGTTCCAACAGGACTTGGCGCCTGCACACAGCGCAAAATCTACCCCGCCTGGTTTACGGACCATGGTATTTCTGTTCTAAATTGGCCAGCCAACTCCCCTGACCTTAGCCCATAGAAAATCTGTGGGGTATTGTGAAAAGGAAGATGCAGAATGCCAGACCCAAAAACGCAGAAAGTTGAAGGCCACTATCAGAGCAACCTGGGCTCTCATACACCTGAGCAGTGCCAGAACTCATCGACTCCATGCCACCCGCATTAATGCAGTAATTGAGGCAAAAGGAGCTCCAACCAAGTATTGAGTATTGTACATGCTCATATTTTCATTTTCATACTTTTCAGTTGGCCAACTTTCAAAAACTCCCTTTTTTGTATTAGCCTAAGTAATATTCTAATTTGTGACACACAGAATTTTGGATTTTCATTTGTTGCCACTTCAAATCATCAAAATTAAATGAAATAAACATTTGAATGCATCAGTCTGTGTGCAATGAATAATATAATGTACAAGTTACACCTTTTGAATGCAATTACTGAATAAATCAAGTTTTTCAAAATATTCTAAATTTACTGGCTTTTACCTGTATACAACGTTTGACTCAGAGCCCTTCTGTAGAGGAGCAATTGCGGTTTAATGTTCAATGCTTTATTGACAGAGACCTTTTCTAATGTAGTGGCTGCTGCAAGAAAACGTAGCTTCAAAGCAGAATCCACAACCTTTATCAACAGGATATTCAACTCTCACATGTGACTCATCAATTTAATTAATTATTTGTAGTTGTCACATGAAATTGTAAAAGTTAGAATTAGAGTGAAATGTATCCCATCAGCTCTTTCAACTTATGCATGATTCATCATGAAGCAGAAGGTGGCCGTCGGATCCAAACACAGAAAAATAGTCCCCTGGTTGAATGGCACCGGTACTCAGGATCCAGCAAAGTCTCAGCAAAAGGACACAACAGCTCCCGACATGCCACTGGAAACCGACGCAGGCATGGAGGCCACCCAGCTCACCATCGGGCGCCTGCACATTGGCCAGCAGGATGCCCAGCAGAGAACTAGCAGTTAGTGTATTCCTCCACGCCTGCTTCGGTGGCCGCTCTAATGTAGAGATGGACACATAGATGGCCTTGCTTGTCTACATAGTCGTGATCGTAGCCATAGGTCATTTCCATCTTCACCTTTTCCTCCGTTTACTTCGATGTTTACATCTGTTTTGGATAGTAGCTAGCTTCTGTTGAGCCCTGAAGGGCTTCCACTATGTATGAGGTATTGACGATAAAGAAACCCATCTTTAAACTGACTGATTTGTGAGTGGGGTTTGGTCTCGTAAAAGAGAATGTGCCAGGGTGACGGTCAAGCACTGTGCCACCGCACTTCACAACTTATCAAGACATGCAGTCTAGCTATAGCACTGCTAGAATACCTTGTTCCTACTCAATAAACATGAATACACATTATTTGATATTAATTTTAAGCTTACAGCCAAAAACACCACACTAAATGCTTTTCATTTTGAGCATGGACAATGTATCACTCACTTTAGCTAATCAGCCAACAGTTAGCAAGCTAATGTTAACGTTAACATTACCCCTTGGCCTACAGTTAACGCTACGGAAATAGCACCAGTTACAATTGCTGAGTGCACTATTCAATATATGCAATCTGTATAACATTACGCAGCCAGAAGGCACCTGTTAACGTTAACCAAATATGTTATTAGCGGTTTACAAAGCATCTAACGTTACACATGTCTACCTAGCATGACAGTTAACGTTAGCAGCCTCGTGATAGGACAGAGGGCCTAGGTGTGTGTCTACAGCCGACGTTTAAACCGGAGAAGCCGAAAAAGCAGCGGTACCTGTGAACAGAAATAGGAGCCTTGAATACCAAGCTTGATACATGTGGGACACTGAAGTTTGGCGTCTTGGCCGCAGCCATCTGTCTCACACTCCCTTCTAGCCTCGATGCTCGCCATGCCTTCGTCCGCAGGAGGGGTGGAGTCGCAGAGAAGCAGCCAGCCAGCGACTGCTCACAGCGCATGTCCGCAGCTGGGCCGTCACGTTGGACAGTTCGGCCCAATCGTCCAATCAACGGACACTTTCCAAACAGAGATTTGTAAGATGGCGACCGCCGAACCGGTGAGCACTTTCTCTAAAGAACATATCAAAACATTTAGGGGGATTCTTGCTTTTATTATAGAGCAAGTTTACATTTAAAGTTTATGTCTACCTTTACACATCCGTATTCAAATATAAATTGATAGTTGTTCCAATCATACGTGCCGTTTTGACTAGTTTAAAGAGTGTCTTCTGTGCCACGACCTAAGCTTAACAGAGGAATGCTTGTGAGTCGAGATCTCCCAACTTTAGGCTGACGTTACAACTAACCGACGTGCCGTTCACCTTTGCCAAGTTCCATTGCCAAATTAGTGTGTTTGCTATTAATTAGGTTAACCGCAGAAGTACATACCCGAGTGACTATTATTCAAGACATGTGTGATTATTATGAACCAACAGTAAATTCGGCATGTAGCTAATATAGCTAAGCCACTAAACAGAAATAGCAGTTGTTTTTTGTAGCTACAACTTCACTGTCAAAATTGGTTGACAGTGCTCTCTGACCTCTACGGTGCAACGTTAGCTAGCTACTTAGCAAGTGGCTAAGGTTAACGTTAAGTTAAAAAAAATGTTGTTATTGTTTTTTCAAATAAACACTATCTGGTGTATAAAATGCATGCCAAATAGAAGACTATGTCCATTTTTGTTGGTTGTTGTAAGGTCATGTCATAATTTAGGGGATACATTGTTCCAAGCAAGCAACTTAACATCATTGTACAACTTTAAAAAAGCATATATATGAATGGAAATTGGTGGTGTTATTTCCGCTAATAACTAAACCTCTTGGGAATAATAGAAACGTGTTCAATAATTAGGTTGACTTTACCACTTTTCGAAATTACATGTCGCCTTTAGTGGGAAACGTAAAATGTTAGCAGTAAAGTTAAAATTAGTTTAACTCTAGCTTCGCGTAACAAATGTGTACCATATGTTACATCGGGTTTCACTTGTGAACGCTTACGTGACGGATTTTTTTTTTTTTTTTAACGATAAAGCAAATTCATTTGGGAGAAACAACACTTGTTTTGTCATATTGGCTCTGTTTAAATTGTATCTAGTTGCCATGGCTGAAGGGTTTACTTATGCAACTTAATCAACAACTGGAAAGTTGTTGCTCAAGAGATTAGACGCCATGTTACTGTTGCAAGATTTTTTCCCTAGTTAGTTACACTAGAAAGTATGGTCATTTGCACTGGGGATAGAAACTACTGCCTACTTTCCTTAAATGCATCCCCTCTACCTTACTACTTTTTAGGAAACCAACCCAAGTTCAAATCAGCCTGATGAAGATGGAGCTGAGGAGACTGGACAAGAGATTGTGAACCCAGAGGCCTACATCAAACACCCCCTCCAGAACAGGTTAGAGTTGCGTTTTAAAATGCATTTGAGAAAGTCTGTTTGATTATGGCAGTAATTAGACTGCACATATTATTTTTTAATTTATGTAGCAGATAGGTAATGGCTGAACAATCTCTAAAGCAGTACAATCATATTCGCTCTGTGACATTAAAGAATCTAGTTTTAGTGCTGCTTACTCTACTGTATACTTTTATATAGTATACTAGTATATCTATATTATGCTAACAGAAACAAACAAAATATTTATAAAAAAAACGTTTCAATTTTGGGATAAGTTAAGGGTATAAGTTTTTGGATCATTTTCAGGATTTCCCTTTGCCTTTAAATAAATGTTTATGGCTAGCTATCTAGTGTTTTTTTTTATGCCAACATTTTTTAACACAATTCAGGTGTTCCAGCCTAAGAAGGAGTTGGTTGAATTATGAACGCGCACTGTGGAAGTAGCCCACGTTCTAATGCTTCTGCAGTGATGGCTCAACCAACTCATTCTTGTTGGTTATAGGCTGGAAGACTGTTTGTTATAGTTTGTGGTGCAGGTTGGCACAGTTTTTTTGACTGCGTTTTTACAGTGTGTTCAGAGGACAGGGAGCTTGTGGATAGTGAGGAGATGTTTGCTGTATGTGACAAAAAAAGTGGTAGCCTAAAAAACGTGTTACATCGCTTAGAGCACCTTTTAATCAGCAAGTGGATTCACAGAAAATGAACTGGCAACAATACTTACAGTGGGGCTCGAATGTTTGGGCACCCCAGATAAAATTTTTTATTAATGTGCATAAAGAAGCCAAGAAAAGATGGAAAAATTTCCAAAAGTCATCAAATGACAGATTAGACATTTGTATAATATGTCACAAAAAGTTAGATTTTATTTCCATCATTTACACTTTTAAAATAACAGAAAACAAAAAATGGCGTCTGCAAAAGTTTGGGAACCCTGCAGAGTTTATAGCATGCATCGCCCCCTTTGGAAAGCTGAGACGTGACAGCGTGACATGAGGCTTGTTCGAGATGAGCCAGGTCTGCGCAGAATCGATCACCGGCGATCGGCGCCCGTTGCATGCCAGTTAGATTTGTGTCTGACTTGATCCCGACTTGCTCTGACGTCATCCACACGTGGGCAACGGAAATCTCACGAGAACAAGGTGGCCGCAGTTCTGAGACGCAGGCGGCGCAGTTGCTTTTTAACGAATGCAAAAGCCAGGCGGACCCAGGCGGACCCAGGCGGACCCAGAGCATGCTGGGAAACGCCAGCTTCTGAGCTGTTTTAACACCTGATTGGTTTACAACATGATGACGTTTTATCTAAACTTGTTATGGTTTTTGAATCTGAGGGATTTTAATTGCTATTTGTCTGATTTAAAGACTTATTCTGTCCAGAACACATGTTGTGTGACTGATAGTTACGTTTAGAAGTCAGAGAGACTAAATCTGGGCAGATCACGTATCATCTACAGTGTGTTGTTTATTAAAATCAGCAACAGATCGCATGTAGAGCACTTTGACAGCTACTCTGTCATAATTAAAACAACTTGAGACTGTGTACCAGCTGATATGTGGGTCTGATTATATTTTATTAAATCGGAATCGCACCACAGTGTTTTTGTCACTTCCTGTTTAGCCTGAAGGCTGCTGGAATCGGCTGGAAACTGTCCGACTTTACCGCAGCTTTTTGTCACCGCCCCCCGCTGCTGCCGCCTGCTCTCGTCCACTTTACAGGCGAGGCGCAGTTCATCTCGAACGAGCCTATGGATTGTTCTCAATCATCGTCTGTAAAGACCAGGTGAAGTCAATCTTAAGGTTTTAAAGGCCCAGACTCATCTGACCTTGCCCCAACAATCAGCACCATGGGTTCTTCTTAGCAGGTGTCTAGAAAACTGAAAATAGTTGACGCTCACCAAGCAGGAGAAGGCTACAAGAAGATAGCAAAGCCTTTTCAGATGCGAATGTTCTCTGTTTGGAATATAATTAAGAAATGGCCGTCATCAGGAACAGTGGAAGTCAATGCAATATTTTTAAGACCAAGAATAATATCAGACAGAACAGCTCGCAGGATTGTGAAAAAAAGCAAGTCAAAACCCACGTTTGACTGACTTGATCCATCCAGAAAGACCTGGCAGACACTGGAGTTGTGGTACACCATTCCACTATAAAGACATCCTCGTACAAATATAGTCTTCATGGAAGAGTCATCAGAAGAAAACCTCTTCTACGTCCTCACCACAAAAATCAGCGTTTGAAGTTTGCAAATGAACATATAGACAAGCCTGATGCATTGTGGAAACAAGTTCTGTGGACCGATGAGGTTAAAATAGAACTTTTTGGCCCAAATGACCAAAGGTACGTTTGGAGAAGAAAGGGCACAGAATTTAATGAAAAGAACCTCTGTCCAACTGTTAAGCATGGGGGTGGATCAATGATGTTTTGGGGTTATATTGCAGCCAGTGGCCCAGGGAACATTTCACGAGTAAAAGGAAAAATGGATTCAATAAAATGTCAGCAAATTTTGAACGCTAACTTGATGCCTTCTGTGAAAAAGCTGAAGTTAAAGAGAGGATGGCTTCTACAAATGGATAATGATCATAAACACACCTCAAAATCCATTGTGGAATACATCAAGAGGCGTAAACTGAAGGTTTTGCCATGGCCTTTGCAATCTCCTAACTTCAAAATAATTGAAAATCTCTGGATAGACCTTAAAAGAGCAGTGCTTGAAAGACAGCCCAGAAATCTCAAAGAACTTTAAGACTTTTGGAAGGAAGAATGGGCGAAGATACCTCAAACAAGAATTGAAAGACTCTTGGCTGGCTACAAGAAGTGTTTCTAAGCTGTGATACTTGCCAAAGGAGGAAGTACAAGGTCTGAAATCTGCAGGGTGCCTAAACTTTTGCAGATGCTGTTATTTTGAAAGCGTAAATGTTGGAAATAAAATCTAAATTTTTGTGACATATTATATGAATGTCTAATCTGGCATTTGATGCGTTTGAGATTTTTCCATCTTTTCGTGGCTTTTTTATGCACATTAATACAAAATTTTACCTGGGGTGCTCAAACTTTTGAGCCCCACTGTATAATCGATTATTTCAGTGTTTCGGTTGTTAAGTCAAGCAGAAAGTCTACTGCTTTTCTCAGTATTGTTTAATAGCTAATTGAATATTTTTGGGGTTTTGTACTGTTGATGTTTGAAGACAGCACCATGGGCTTTAAAAACGTGTTATGGACATTTTTGACTTAAATCAAAAAAACAAATTGATTAAAGAAGTCATAGACAGATTAATTGGTAATAAAAATACTATTTTTAGCTGTAATAATTGCTTTGGTTTGCCTCTTGAATTGAAATGCTTTTAATTGACACAATATGGGTTAAAAATGTAATTAAAGTGAACATTTGCTATTTGCTTAGACTTTCACTTTTGAGGCAAAACAGATAAATCACAAATATTGGCCTTTTTCAGATACACCAGTGTCTGATCGCCCACTGGTTGCACTGGGCTGCACTCAGATGTGAGTGTGTGGAACTGTATAAATGTAAAGCTGGAATAACGTATGAATCATCAACTACAAAGAAAAGAAGTGTTGTTTGATCTCTAAGCATTGTTCAAGAACATAATGACCCCACCTCCACACAACTGAGTGGAAGGCACATACAGAAGTAAAAGCGAGATAAACTGACCAGTCATCAAAAACAATGTTCACCGAGAGAAAGCTGAGCAATTTACTAAATGGTCTGTGCACAGTGCATAATAAAGACAATGTCAAAATAAAATCATCATGAGTGACTGATTACTTATTGGTCATTTATATAATTCTTGGCCTAATGTAAAAACTAATTTGATATACAAAAATATATTGTATATAATTTTTTATATTGTACCTGTAGTTCGTCAGTCAGTTGTTCAGGCTAGCTGTATTACTTGTGGCCCCGATTTCTGTGTGTGTGTTTTCATTTTCTTCATGTGTTAAAGTGGATTTTCTCTCACACTCAAAACAGAAGCAGTCTTCCGGGTTGGAGAGCCCCCCCCCCAGTAAAACTTTGATTGTCTGTGATAGTCTTATGACCTGTCCAGAGTGTTTCAGTCCCTTTTCTCTCAATCTGTAACCGGATAGCTTCCAACTCCCTACTATGCAGAATACAAATAAGCAACGATTGAATATTTTACATACATTTAAATTCCACATGGATATTTATGTCAAAGGGTCAAATAAAAATATAAAAAAAGCTCAACAGAAAGTCTGTCAGCTAAAGGAACCGTTGGACCATAAACACTTGACTGGTGTTTCACAGCTGAGCTGTAAGGTTTGAAATACATCGGTGGCATTTTAATTTAGCAACGTATTCCCACAAAGGACAATTAATTGGATAAATTGGTACAGTCAGGGTTTGTGCTACATGAGGCTAACCCTGTAGAGGTTAATCTAAGAGACTATAAAAATATGTGTTGCCTCAGTTTATGGCCTACAATCAAATATTTTACCAGACAAGTTAACAAGGAATACACAAACGTGTCATAAACTGAAGCTCACCGACTCTTGGATTGTTGCTCATCAGACGTTCTGTCATACATATACAATGCCACTCAATGGAATTACTAATGTGCATCAGTTACCTTATTCCATTTTCTTGCATTCATTTGGACTGTGCTCTCATTTAACAACGCAACCCAAAGCCATTGACAGACAAGCTGCTTTAAAGTCTTTGTATTAGTGTCAACTGCCACAGTTTTCTTCATTATGCTTCAACCCAAAGAGCTTAAAGCAGTCACTGAGCCATTAGAGGAT
>NC_045752.1:15071930-15076632 GCF_008692095.1 Etheostoma spectabile | reverse complement strand
AGTATGATACAGTGTTCACACTGAATTGGACCAAGACAGTGATAGCATGATTTACTGAACAGTTTGTGTCGGTAGCATCCAGGTGCATCCATACGTTGCTCATTTGCTCTGAAGCTCAATGGCATTTGGTTACTTTTGTTTACCGCCTGTTTAATTAGGGGCTTGTTACATTTATGCAAATTCCTTTTCTGTTTTTGCCCAACAGCTGGTCCCTGTGGTTCTTCAAGAATGACAAGAGCAAAACATGGCAGGCCAACCTGCGACTCATCTCTAAATTCGACACAGTTGAAGATTTCTGGGCGTAAGAAGAAAAAAATCCTTCCAAGTCTTTTTTCTATTCCTTTACTGCTATGGAGTGACTGAAGCAGTGAAATGTCATGACTGTAGACTGGGTTGTAAAATACTGTGAGATCAACATGTTCTGTTGATGCTGTGCTCTCTTCATTTTAGTCTCTACAACCATATCCAGTTGTCAAGCAACCTCATGTCAGGCTGTGATTACTCCCTTTTTAAGGTAATTTGATTTATTTGTTTATTTATTTATATGATTCTTGACCAAATACCTCAATTTCGATATTGCGTCGATATTGTATGGTTGACTATTGGTGCTTTAAAAATAAGTAATTCACACAATGAGATTTTTGATAAATATTCTCCAGAAATGATTTAATGACTTAGTGAGTAAAGGTAAATAATACAACAGCTAGAACAGTCTGGTAAGTTCAGAAAATGAATCACTTTACTGTAATGCAGCCTGTAAAACCAAGTAAAGACAAAACCAAAAAAAAGACCATATTACAATATATGCAAAATCTAAGACGATATCTAGTCTCATATCGCAAAATAGATACATTGATATATTGCCCAGCCCTAGATTAAAATATAGTTAAAACTATTTTTTTTTTTTAAATATGTTTGCAGTACAGGAGTGTTTTTGCTCTATTTCTGATGTTGACTCAATTAAAATAAAAGAACAACTTTGTTTCAAAGTGGAAAATCACATTTACATCATGACACATTATATTTTGCAAACCAAGCAAAGGCCCGGGCCCTAACATAAGGCAGCTGATATCATTCACACTTGAAGTACAAGAAGAAAATGCCATCTTTTGCCTGTTTGTTGAAAACGAGTACTAGCTTATGCAAACAGAAAAATACCTGTTTGAATTGTCAACACAAGGACAGGACAACAGCATTATTACTAGACAGGAGTGTCTCTGACTAAATCTGTCCCGACCAACTAAGCTCATCAGCAAAAGAGCTAATTTAACCATATGTGATGATAGAAAATCAGCCGCTAGTTATACCGTGTGAGATAGGTGGTAATGATGAATGGAAAAGCAGCAACCAAGTATATCTGCGGCCTATAATCAGTGGGCTTTAATTTAAATCATTAGCAGGATCACCTGTGGCTAATTCTACCTAGTGAATTTGTATTCATAACAGAGAAGGTAGTTTATCAGCCCCTGTACAGTTTAAGTTTTAAACTTCGTTACAAAAACCCTGCTATCTGGATCGGACTGTTGAGGCAGAGCTAATGTAAAAAGGCCAAACTACAACTTAGGGCGCCCTGATAACTCAGTTGGTATAGCGGGCACCCGTATATAGAGGTTTACTCCTTGACACAGCGGGCCCCATTTTTTCAGTCTTCCTGTCAATAAAATACCCCAAAAAATAATCTTTAAAAAAAAACTGCAACTTGAGAAAAAGATGTTAACCCCATATTGAAGCATCACTGCACACATGTTAAGTTCTTGCTATCTTTTTAGTATTCCGGCTGCAAACCTTTAATTTAGATTTAACAAATCATCAGTTGAAAAAGATGTCTTTCTTCAGGCAGTGTTGAAACCTCACTATAAAATGTTGTTTTGGTGCAGTGGTTTGGGATGTGTATTGACAATATAAACTGTTGCTGCAGGATGGCATTGAACCCATGTGGGAGGACGAAAGGAACAAGCGTGGCGGGCGCTGGCTGATCACACTCAACAAGCAGCAAAGGAGATTAGACTTGGACCGCTTCTGGCTGGAAACTGTAGGTTGGGCTATAGCTGCTGTGCTTTATATCCTGCTCCACAGCACAGTGGAGTAGCTAACGTTAGATGCTGGCTGTATTGACAGTCATAAAAGCCCGTGTTCACGCAGAGCTCTGTACTCAACTGGCAGACACACTTTTTTGTCTTAGAATTACAGTAGGAACCGCTAAAAATACCACAACCATGCAGCTTTCACCACCCAACTGAAATACACACTTTATTGTCTTATTTTGTCTTAAAATGACGTACTTAATCAATGACAATTGCTAAACACACTGCTAACTCACGGCCCCCCTCTCTTGGCTTCAAATAACTCACTGTTGTCAGCTACAGCTGCTGAACAGGCTACATCGCCTGGGATCGCTTTACTGGCTCTGTCTCAATTGTTTTTGCAGAGCATAGGCCCCGATTTATGTTTCCTGTGCGCGCTCTTTAAAGAAAAAAAGAAGTCAAAAAATGTTTGCATTTCAAAACTATAGGAAATGAAAATCGGCCAACACAAGCACACACCTATTAACTCGATAATAATCTTTCAACTCAGAACAGCGTGACTTCTCACAAATACAAATAGGATTGTAGATGAAAACTTTAACTGACCTGCAGTGTCCTATTTATTTTTTAGTGGTGGCCCGCCATGGCAATATTCCTTCCGCCACTCTAACAGAAATAGGGCAGACGCACACTGTAGTCATGGTTGCTGTTTAAATTATCTTGCCGACATAATGCACACATACCCGACAACTGCTGAACAACGCTGACACGCTTATCTCAGGATATAATTTTTTGTCTAGTAGTTTGAATGGTGCATGAATGATGTCATTGCCTTTTAAAATCTCAATGACATCCTTTTTTTCTCTCGAGGCATCAACAACACAGCGGGCAGGTCAATACACATGCTAGAAAGAGTTTTCCTAATGTTTTAAAGACCACGCCAAAATAATCACTGACGTTCTGGCTCCGCTTCGGATGCCATCAAGCGGGATCTCTGGTCGTAATCAGTCCTTCACTGACCAATCAGCATTCATTAGCAGAATGGTAGTGTGTTATGGGGCAACAACAACTCAACCTGTAACCAATCAGAAGGACATAAGTACTTGTTCATTCAACTTTCGACCATGTTGAACTTGCCAAAACTACAATCAAATCTGAGATTTCTCAACGACAATCAGTCGAAAGAAACACATTTAGCCATCTAGCTCCATAGAGTCCCATTTGTTTTTGAACTGGACCGCGATCACCCCCAGTGGAACTCTGGCGGAGCTGCTACCAAATTCGGTACAATGGGGCTTAATAGGAAGTGAACAGGCTTTCCGTAGATACATAGCTTCAGAGCTAAGGTGGGGCTACAGATTAGGTGTCCCTACAGTAGCTCTGCATTACATTAATTAATTTGCGCGCAAGTTTTATTAATTTTTATACCGTGTATTCTTTGTGTAAATTCATGTGCCAAACCGAGATGCCCGTTCCGTTTCAGTTCATTACAAATACATGTACCATTCCACCTCTAATGTACACTCACTGACCACTGACCACCAATACCAGGAATACCAGTTGTACTGTTAAATAGGATGACAAATAGTATTGTTTTATTACAATTCTGTACAACAATATTGATTAGGGTAATAAAATACAGTAGGTGCTAATAATATATGAGTTGAGAAGCCACTCTGTGACCTTCAAATACCATTACTTGCGGGGATGGGGGGGGGATGGGAGGTAGCTGTTTGTCAGACCTGCCCCCACTGCTAAAAAAAAAAAAATGCTAAAGGAAACACTGGACATGGAACCGCGATCAGCCTTGCGGGAAAATAATAATCAATATACTGTGAAACCGCCAGAATTACAAAAAATACTGTGATACAAAACGCCTAGTACTACTGTCATTACACTGCTGAAATGTGTGATGATTACATATTCTTCATATCAGTGCAGTGAGCCACAGATCTAACAAAAATATACTATTGTCTTGACCGTTTCCTGAGCTGATAAGGGGCCACAACACAGTCAAATGAGATCAACTGAAAAATGGCTTGCTCTCTGCTAAATCTCCAGTCCAGTGTTGTGCCGAGCTCTCTTACAGCTTTAAAGGTCACTGACAGTGATACAGACATCTAGCAAGCATAGACTTGCCAGTTAGCAGACACTTGCTTTATTGGCAATGCTGCAACCAACCACTTGGCACGGAAAATAGATAATAATAGATTTAACGTCACCACTCATTTTACACACAGTTTAACAACAAAACAAAACGCTGAGTTACATTACCAGCTATGTTTGCGCGGGGAGGCAGACGGACCGCAGTGTTCGCTAACGTTAGCTTCTTGTCTTGTCTGGTGTCTGATAAACAGTAAATTCATCAAATTCAGTGTCCACAATGCTGTTTTCCAATAAACTGTAGCTGTCACATGTCACGGGATCTGCGTGAGTGCAGATTTCTTGTCGCAATTTTGTTGCCGTTTGTCACTTTGCCTAAGATTGAGTGACAAGTAGTACTACCCCTGTTGTTTACTTGGTTGCCATGACTCCGCAAGTGATGACGTCCTGTCACTGTTACAGTTGCTCGGGGAGAGAGAGTGGATGACCGTTTGCTTGAGTTCAGTAGAGCAGACGGCTCTGCAGAGTTGTGTAATTGTGACTTTATGACTTTTCATAAACAGCTGAAAGAGCGG
>NC_045752.1:15067367-15071920 GCF_008692095.1 Etheostoma spectabile | reverse complement strand
TGTACATAGCAGAAACCCTGTTGTGCGTCTGCGCTATACTATGGTGGCAGACATTTTCCGTGGCAGGCCGCCATCAACATATCAACATAGAGGAAATACTGCATAGTCCAAGTCGAGATGTGAATCATCATGTAATGTCAATGACTTTTAATCCTCTCCATCACTTTACCAGCTCCTGTGCTTAGTCGGAGAGGCCTTTGACGACTACAGCGATCAGGTCTGCGGAGCGGTGGTCAACATCCGCGCAAAAGGAGATAAAATAGCAGTCTGGACATCAGACTATGACAACCGGGAAGCTATAACACACATAGGGTGAGGCGTGTCTTCAGTATTAAAGTACTAAAAATACAGGTGATGGCATTGTCTGCATCTTCTTATGGTGTCCTTTCCTGTCAACAGGAGAGTTTACAAGGAGCGCTTGGGGCTTCCCCTGAAGATGACTATTGGCTACCAATCTCACGCAGACACAGCTACCAAAAGCGGTTCAACCACCAAGAACAAATTTGTCGTTTGAGAAATGTGCCTCCCCATGTGCCTCTTTTATTTTTCTTGTCTTATTTGTTGTTCCTTCGTATGTTTACTTTGCTGCAAAGACTCTGCGGAATGCAATCTAAAAGAAGAAGAAAAAAACGATCTAAGACTGCGTGCCAAAAGTTTCCATGGCCTGCCCAGGACTTGAACCACATAAAAACCATGGAAAACAGATGAACATGTATCTTCCAAAACACTAACAATGAGAGGTAATAAGAGTGGATGAGATTTAGAGTGCTGCATAGTCTTCTAAAGAAATGTGTTAATTTTTTTTTCTTTAACATCCAATCCTGAAATGCAAAAAAGAAAATATGTTTCTCTCCCATTTACTACAGCATTGTTGGTTTGCTGTAATACTGAATGACAGTTAACCCTTTTAATTTATTATTAGTCTGGCAAAGCCAGACCTACACCGCTTATCTATCTAGCAAAATAGATAGGGGGATAGCGGAAGGGACATCTGATAGAAGTCAGGCTTTATCCCAGTCATATACAGCCATTGAGCCAGACTAATTTATTAATAATTTGCTTGCATATGATTAGATTGTTAGACCTTTGTTTTATGCTTTTTATGCCTTGAACTGTTGCACGTAATCAAACTTTTAAAAGTATTTCATGGCTCATATTCTTTTGAGTGTTAATATAATTAAAACATTGGTTTTGCAATTATTAGTTGTTAAACTGTGTAATACTTTTTTGCAACCTGTAATTGGTACATTCCTTGTTATAAATGATTTGCTTTTTGACTTGCAGTGATGCTGTATTGTAGGATATTGACTTCTGGTTGCTGAGGACATTTATAGTAGATCATCAGATAGTTTTCTAATGATGGTCTACTTTCCCTCTGTATAAAAATATCAAAACGGGTCGTATGATATCTTAGGAAAAATAATGTTATCCAATGTCCATCAGCATGAGCGGTAAGTGCGCCTGCGCAAGCCCCGGCAATTTAGAATCTGTTTAGACAACACAACTACTTGGTTAGGTTTAGGAAAGAATTGTGCTTGGGGTTCAAATAAGTGTATAAGTTATGTAAAAAAAAAAAAGATCTAAAGTCAAGACTGACTTGTGCTTTCACATGGGACACAAACAGCGGTGTCCTGGATAAAAGTCCTGTGTTTGTTTGACACATTCTTCCACTCTAACGTCGCTCTTCATACTACGTCGCCTGACTTCCACTTTAGTGGCAGCCCTGTACCTCCTGGCCCATCATCATGTCTGTTATATACTAATAGTGCATTACTTTTTGAAGGTATAAATATGAACAGTGAATGAGAACCGGCTGAAAATAAGAATACTAAAGGAGAGACAATCTTAGGGAAACAGGATGTCCCTTCCTAAGCTTCCAAGTTGCTTGGGATTCACCGTCTGGCTTAGTGAAAGTGCGAAATTCCAACCTACCCACCTCCAGCCCATCATCCTGAGATCCCTTAGAATGTCAGTGTAACAAGAACTCTGAAAGAAAAGGTTACTTTGGGCAACATGGCTCCCTATCTCAGTTCATTGCCACCTTTAGAAATGTCACTTCAACATGACAAATGTCATCACATTCTCAAGCATCGGCGTTCTTAAAGCCAGCCGGCAAAGCATCTATAACTAGATCCTTCTTGATCAGTTGAAGCATTAAGTGAATGATCAAGCTTCATTAGGTCTTGTTGAAGTTTTGCAATGCTTGTGGTAGTAACCTTTAAAGGCCGGCTGATCTATTATGTAAGATCCTTTGCACGCACAGACTGAAATGATAAACACAGTAGTGAGTGAAATGAATGTGTTTAGCACCTTTCCAGAGCAGACCTCACAAAGTGCCTCACAATAAAAGCAACAGACAAAATCAAAGCAATATGAGAGCGTACAAAACTAGTCCAAATATTAATTGGACAAACTAACATACCAACTGAAATAATTAAGGCAGTTAACACCCGTATAACTAAATAATGTGGAGGGGAGTCAGAAATGACACACTCTGTTAAACATGAATACAAAATAACAACCATTCAGTTTCGTTTCAATAAACACCATTTTAAATATGTTTTTATATCGGATCTGATCGCTTAATTTCCATAATGTTACAGAACGTTATCTGAAGTGTAAATATTAAAAATTGAAATATCAACTAACTCATCTGCTTCGCTATGCCTCTCATCCTTTGTGATTGGTATTCATTTAGAATGCAGAATGGATATTAGAGAATTAATTCATCTGATTAGTAATTGCCATGAAAATCCTTCCCTTGCGGGATTATTAAAGTATGTAAATATTACAGCAGGTACACCTGTCTTAAACTGATGCAGTCTAATACAACAGCCCTCCAATGACACAATGAGGCCTACCCTCGAGAAGGGTATTATACATATTTTTGTTAAAGCGGAGAGGTGTTGCTTTGGTTTTAGTGCCATTTTGGAGGCTGTTGTTGTTGAATTGTGTCGTACAGAGTGGTGCTGATATAAATGGAATGAACAAAATATTTAATCACCTGCATGTACATATTCACTGTTAAGGAGCCATGGTTTGCATCTTTGACGAAAATACTTTGTAGAAAATACAATTAAACAGTGTTTTATTTGTAAAGTAACGGCATTAGTAAAATGTGTTTCGCAACAGTCATTAAGAAGTAAATGCAGGCTTGTCCACATTTTGCATTTTTTTTAAACTGTCCACTTATAAAGATACACATCTATAATTAGATGTATATCTATATGTATATATAAATATCTTTCTGCTATAAATAGTAATAAAACCACATGCCCCAGTCTGTGCAGACAGGTAAACAAAAGGCCGCTGACACGGTCACTTTATTAAATGGGGTTACAGGCTAACCTTGACAGCAATGAATGCAATCTGTGGTAAATTGAATTGAGCACAGTTTCTCAGTCTCCAGTCGGACCCATGTTGCCACAGGACCTCCTTGTTTTCCAATCAGAGTCGCAGACCAAATCCCAAACCTTCCGATGTGAGATAACTGGTCAAATCAATCAGGCAGAAGGACATAATCTATCAGGGGAAATATGACATCAAGGCTAAAATCAGAATTCACTTCCAACAGAAATAGTATTGCTAAAGCAATCTTATCAAATGCCGACCTCAATCTAGCAAAAAAGAGCCTAAACAGAATAGTATTACTGCAATATTTAGCCAGCTCACTTGTTTTACGGCTTCACTGGGCCATTTCTGTTGATGCTGTGGCTCAAGGCAGGTTTTTTGTTTTGTATTTTCTTTTCGTTTTCTTTCAACTTTTTCTTGGCATGGAAATATTCCTCATACACCTCAACTGAACACACATAGGGCAACACATGCATCAGTGCATGCATGCACAATCTATGCCTATATAGACACCAGGCAAGACCACTGTAACAAAAAAATAATAAAGATTAAACAAAAAAAAAAAACACACATATGGAGGAGGCGGCACTAGACATGTGAACCAGAGAGCTCTTGTATTGTGTAGGAAGAGGGGGATGAGCCTTTAGTTCATCACTGAAGGCCATTTATATGTTGAATGTTATGTTTATTGTTATATATATAGAACTATACCATTCAACAACATTTTTTATATATTTTTATGTTATGTTAAGTTAAATGTAAATTTTGCCATTTAAAGGAGTGCCAATCTAACCTATCCAGCTGGGTGAAGAATACTCGTTCGTATGCAGCAACTGTAGTCAGTGCATTGTACCAATCCGTGACTGATGGGAGGATGAGCTGACTTTCACTGCTGGACTAGCAGTTTCCTACAAATCCTGACTGCTGTCTGGACCCATTCCGCATCAACTCAAGCAATACCATCTTTTAGCTTAGGGTCTCCTAATGGGAACAAACGACAGCAAAAGGGAACCCCTAGGCCCACGACTTTCTGGATGCACACATGAATCCAGGCAGGTTTTTAAGGTAATCATTTCACTGCTGTCCATCACGTCCATACACTGGAGGGAGCTGCAACCCAAAATAACTTTAAACTGGTGCTTGTAAGGCCAGTAGGCAGCATTGGGATGGATTTGTTTACAGAAGTACGTCTACATACTGCA
>NC_045752.1:15060001-15067357 GCF_008692095.1 Etheostoma spectabile | reverse complement strand
CAGTGGTTTAGGGGCTCAGTGTTGTGTGGATTACACTGTGGTCTTGTCTGTCTGCCTGAGTATTTCTTATCTGGAGCTATAATCGTGGCAGCACATAATTCAGAGGAAAAGAAATTAGACAGCAGCACAAGCTGAAAAAAATGTATTGTGTGTGCAGAGGTGAAGAGGGAATTTCAGACAATCAATAAAAGCATAAACCTTTGTGTGTGGTGGTATGACTGGCAGTGTAGTGGGTGAATAATGATTTCTATAGACAGTGTATACTATGAATGAGATTACACATTTACCAGAAAAGAAATGTGTACTACATATGATGTTGCCAGCAGCTTTAATTTAATTTAATTAGGACATTACATTACATTGTATCTGAGGCTAAGCCTTGGCCATTAGTGAAGCTCAGTGCTTTATCAGCTTACCATTCTTTTTATGGCTGATCAATTTCCCCAGGGTCTGTTTGGGCACTTATATCTCTCCCGGCAGTATAGGGATCAATGGGGGGATTTGTGAACCCAGATTGAATGAAAGAAGAGGTTAATCAGAGAGGCAATTAGCCTTAGTTTTTGCAGCCTTGTGTTTGAGAATGCTTAGATTATATTTTAAGCCTGGACACGTATACTTCTCGTATATGAAGGACCCATGAGACACGATCACTGCATAAACACAGAACACAATTGTGCAGTGTAAAGCAGTCATTGTACACATGGTGGGGTTTGAAGTATTGATTCAAACTCCCTGTAAAACTGCCTGAGCCACTGTCTAAAAAGCATATAAGTCGCAAATAAAGAAACACCATATTATCCACATTTTAGTGTCACATTGCTGCTTTACAGTGCAGTGTGGGAAAGATTTGTTTTTATTTTTATTGATCACCTTTAAGGCACATCTTGGAGCACTTATTTATTTATCTTTACTTTCAACTGTCTGTGAGATCCTAGGGGCTGAGTGGAGCTTTCTGTTCACTTTGGCAACATTCCAACTGTGTGTCTTGCACACTCTAAAAAAGGTACGAAATTCCAAAAGCCTGAAATTAAAATTATAATTTAAAAAAACAAGACATGGAATTCCAACTGCTTTTGGTGTGTGGTAATTTTGTGCGTTTCAGAATCTGACTTGTTCTAATTTAATCATTGCAACAAACCGCTTTGCTCTTTTCGTTTTTCCATTGCTAATTGAAAAGTTGACATTTACTGGAGTATGCATTGTGCTAATCTCAACGCCGTGATTTCTCAATCCTGTTCTCAGGACCTGCAGTGCTGCTGGTTATCTATATTACCAGGTGGTTAATTGCAGGTAATCACAGTCACCTGGCATTACAGGTGTCATTTAGTCCCTCATTAGATTGCTGGTATCAAAAAACCAGCAGGGCTTTAAAACCATAGCATGGAAAAGCACTGCATGGGGGGGGGGAAGACTTCAAAGGCTGTTTCTGCTAACACATGTGGGTCACTCAATGAGTTTGAGCACTTTCATAGCAGCTCAAAGATATTTAATCAATAGAATTTCTTATTCATTTGAGCTGTGCAATCATCAAGCATTCGAAGTATGGTGAGGTCACAACTGGCAGGGTTCACACAAGCTGGAGATTAATTAGCGTAGACGTTTGTGAAGTTTCACAGTGTTTGCACTATAATGCCTTATAATAACCCAATGTGCACTCCCTGCCTCATTCATCTGTGACAAATTACCTCGAGAGATTCAGTAGTCATGTGTAAGGTGTTGCCTCGATTCAGTAGGTGAATATTTCCTAACATTTAATTTTTATTAAAAGTCAACTATAGACTTTTGATATTTTCCTAAATTACTTCAAACCTGCAGTTTGCTAGGCTGAGAAGGATTGCACATTTGTTACATAACCAAAGCTGCATTGACCTTTTTTTCATGGCCATTTGAGATCAAGCTGAATATTGACACATTCTAACTTTGTAAATTTGCTACAGCAAACATGTTAGCAAACAATGTGTGATTTAGACACCATGCAGACAAGTCAAGTCAATTTAATAGCCCAATAGAACAAATCCCAAATTCACCTTGAAGGGGCTTTGCACAGCATATGACTCCATAGGGTTAGGTAATTTATGTGCTGATCAAAAGAGAACGTGGATTTGGTACTAACACGAAGATTCTCGGCTCTGACTTTGGGATTTTGTCTAGACTTACTATTACTTTATCAAACTGGTGTCTATTGCGAGCAGGGCAATGCATAGAATTACCAGCATCTCAGTTGTATCAAAACTCAACAGCAGAAAATTATGTGACAGCCAGTTTTTCACAGTAGACAATTTAATACTAATTTGGAAATGATGTCTGCCAGTAAAGGTTGCCTATATACAGCTGAGTGTCATCAGCGTAACAGTGGAAATGAATTCCATGGCTTTGTGTAATTTGGCCAGGAGGTAAAATATAGAGACACAGCATTGCAGAAGGCCACGAACAGAGCCCTGAGGTACTCCGTATATCACGTCAGAAAAATGTTATCTAGGATTATTAAAGGAAACATACTGTACCCACGATCCACTGCACAATTGAAATAGATCCGCCGCTCAGAGCTGCACAACAATTAGACTAACTGCAGGTCGTGGTGAGACAGCTGCATGAATATCTAAGGAAACAAAAGTTACATTTTAAATCTTTGAAAAACATCTGGCTTCTCTTTGTGAAGTTTTCCAGTTTGACTGTCCGCTGGTGCACCTACAATCCTATCAATAAAAGAAAGAACCTTTACTTTGAACTGCAAAACACTATACTATGACAATTAACATATGATGCTTAGTGTACACAGTTAGTATTTTTGATTCAAAAAAATGATTCAAAGAATTGGGACAAAGCTATTGTTCTGGTGAGCTTAAAATGATAGAAGAAGTCCCCTGAGATGCATTTCAAAAAGCAATCGTCTCCTTATATAGTTGGTACACAAGATATTTACAGAAAATAAAAAGAACGTTGTAACAGTTGACATGAAGAAATTATGTCATACTTTAGGCAACCAAGACTGACTAAGATAATATTGATACTTTTGTGGAAAAAACATGGATATACTTCGAAACAAGGTTTCTCATTAATTTACTGTAAATCAGCAGATATTCATTATACTTATGAATACATGGTTTTCTGTAACTGAGGAACGAACAAACAGTTTGAGAAACAAACAGGTATTGTGACCAATACCTGTTTTACAGTAAGTTACGGCTAGATGTTTTCTGCTTGTTTTAAGTGTCATGAGTACTTCGCAGTCACTTGCTGCCTTTGTGCACTCGACGCAGCATCCAACTTTCCAACACCCACCTCAGATCCACTTGTCACTTTTCATGGTTGTTATCACTCAGTAATTCTCCAAACAAGTGCAGTTGTGCATGACTGTATAAAGGATTGGCTCGTGTAAATTTAATGTGCACAATAAATCGGCTTTTCCTTTGGTTTAATTGCTTCTCTGAGGAGTTTACAGCACAGAATTTTGCATGAGTAACATGACTGCATCTAAAAATGTTACAATATTTTGAGCCTAACTCAGAATCATGAATATTTAAAATAATTACAAACCCTGCCGTACATTGTTGCAATAGGGAAGGAAGACTAAATGATGGTTATTTGATCTTTTATGTTGGTTTTAGTATCTTGTTGTTCCATAAACACATTTCACTGAGCAGACAAAGCATTTAAAAGCATTACATTTGCCAGTTATCTTGAAATTATCATAATATGCTGAATATTTTAGGCTCAGTCTGTCGGCCATGCCATTCCAATAATGACCTGTTTATAGCTCTGTGGTCTGAATCCTCATCCTCTGATCACTGCCTCCATGTTCTCATTTGCCAGGTATTGGTGGTAAAATGATTTCATCACAGGTCTTGAACACGCAGCTGCTTGTTATTACAGGCGGTCACCGGGTCTTGCTGCTCTCTATTGACCAATTTGCCTCCCACAACACATTAAAAAAGAAAAGATGTTGCAGTATACCTTGCTGGGGCTGTTAAGACTCAGGGTGTTTGATAAAATGGTTAATACACCGGCCTCTTGTGCTAACCGGATACTTCCAACATCCTTCCAGCATTTCTTACCCTATAGGCAAAGTCTTAAAATTGTGCAGGTGATAATAGCAAACCATTGGAAATTTTATTCGTTCACTTGTGTTGTGGGGTTTGAAATGAGTCTCTGTTTAATATTCTATATTCATTATTAAGTTACAGATTATGAACCAAATAATTTTAAAGTGGATTAAATGATATCCAGCAACTGGGCACACACACGCACACACACACACATACGCGCGCACACACGCACGCACACACGCACACACACAGCGTTCAGCAGGGGGAAATAACTGGTCTCCTAAGGTGGAAAATCCTACTCTATCTTATGAGGACCAGTAACTACCTGGTGTCTCCGCTGGTTGCCTGGCAACCTCACAGTGAAACCAAGATTCAAGAAACAGTGCCAACATGTAATCCCACGTAAAACTACAACCTTTCATTTTTGCTTATCAGATTTCTTTGTGTATAATAGCTGTTCCCCTTGATTACAGTCTTTATGCTAAGGTAATTGCCTGCTGGCTCTAGTGTCATATTTAGTTAGTGTGCAAACATCAGAGTGGTATCAATCTTCTCATCCATCCCTCTGCAAGAAAGCAAATAACTGTAAAATGTTCATAAAACACAAGTATTCCTTTACGAAGACCCTGACCTGAAAAAGTCCGCTCCAGACTCAAGAAAACGGTTTCTTATGAGTCTACAGTATTCAGCAATTACTAAATGTCAAATTAAATTTGACTTTTTGGCAAGGAGTAAGCCAGAGCAAACCAAACAGCTCTCATCTGTGTTCTGAATTTACTTTGCAGCATGACCTTTAAGCATATTTCTGACTGCTCAGAGTGGCGATAAACAAACTGACTCAACCCCTGGACAGCAGCGACAACTTTGGCAGAGCACATCAGCTGGAGGTGCTGCGTGTTCCGAGGTCTTACGCAACCCACTGTGCTTCACACGACCAAATAGAAGGCTGGTCAGGCTCAACTATAGACATAGTCCATATCCACGACGTTCCACTTCCGGGTTTCCTCTGTTGCCGCCAGAAATTCTGCCGGATGTCTTTCTTTTCGGCCGGATGTCCAGTACCTTCCAATTTCTTTGTGTTGTAATTTTAAACTGCTGTCGATTTATAAGCACTATGGTTTACTGCTCCTTAGATCTCTGCAGGGTAAATCCAGACAGCTGGCGAGACTATCTGTCTAATCTGGATATTCCATTGCACGACTAAAACAACTTTTGAATTTACATGTTCCACCAAAACAAGTTCCTTCCTGAGGATATTTTGCAGCAGCACTGTGGCTCTGCCCGGTGCTTAGAGCCACCCATGACAATTGTGATTGGTTTAAAGAAATACCAATAACACAGAGCACGTTTTTCTCCCATCCAGGAATGCTGTGTGTACTAGCCAGAACCTCTTTTGTAGCATTGTGGAGGAAGGTCTGGCAATGTGAGACTACTAGGGATATGATGCCTCTGTGGACTTGTAGAAGCTGTAAAGGGTTGTGTAACATTTTTTTCAGGCTCTATCCACAACAGTGGTGTGTTCATGGATTGCCTTGCTAATACCAGAGGATAGCCATGTACTGAGTGCACCATTATGATACCAGCAAAGACACCTGGCGTCGTCCCGGGGCTCACTCAGTCACAGAACACCTTTTGGAATGATAAAGTCAAGATGGCATCATAGTTTTCTTTAAGGCCTTGGAGGTGTTGCACCAAATGGTGTGCCTTCTGTCTCTGTTGTTTCTGTCTTTCTGCACAGTCTCTTCGAGAGTACAGGCAACATTTACGATGCAAGCCAGATGCTTGTGATCCTGAGGCTCCACCACCACCCAGCTCTGGGACAGGGGAAGCGTGAGCCGTGTTGAGAGGAGGCGCCGACGTGATGCCTGTCACTTTGTCCCCTTTGATCTTTTAAATCAGGTTTATTATTTCCTTTGCTGTTAGGTTGCACTATGAGTTCAACAAACAAAACAAGCTATTTAAATGCATCTTATGTTTTGTCGTTTCTTTTCACATTCTCCCATTTCCTGGCTTCAGGTTTTTTTTTTCCTCCCAGGCTCTTCTCCCTAATAACATGTCTTCTGTAGAGAGTGGGTGAGGCAACCAGATATTAATTAACACAGGTATTAATTTAGGACAAATTGGATGATTGCTAAACTGACTTTTACTTCATAAGGCACAATTAATGTCTTCCAGATGTGGCACTGTGTGCTCCGCGTTTATGAAAGGGCTGTCAGTCTCAAATTAAGTTTACAGTCTCCTCGTCTGACCTTTTGAGTTCGAAAATAAAAAATAAAAATTGAAATGTCACGGACCCTCTGTTTTAATCACTTAGGATATTAATACATTGAAATAACATTTCCCGTTTATCAATCCGAAATGTCAAAATGCAAGCTGCTTAGCCTTACCTCCGTCATTGTTTGCTTTCAGTCAACAAAATATTCTGTCAATTTTGGCAGCAGTCAGCAATTGTTCAGACATGAGTTGGGAGTTGAGTTGAGTTATAATGCTTGATTATTATTTGTGCCTGTACTGTATCTATCTCCGTAGTTCTCAGGATCCTGCTGGTTTCCAATGTAGCTGTAATTAAGGGCTGGTTTCTACCTGGTACAAAACACTCTTTTATCAGGATATATTTTAAGCTTGTAGCATTTATTTTTTCAAAATGTTTGTCCAATGTCAAATCATTTGAGAATTAACTGTTTTCTGTGGTTTAAATTGATGGACCCTCAGTTAAGATCTGCAAGATAAATCAAAGTATTGTCATGGGGCAAAAGCAACAGGAGGAATACTTTCCTTTAATTTAATGATTGTTTTGTTGTTCCTCTTTTAATTGAGGTGTTTCAGTAATGTTCAATCCATCAAATTAAATGTTGTTATAGAGCCTCATACTAGTTAATGTAATTAAAGTTGCTTTACCACGGAAAAAGCTGAGATGAGGACAATGTATCAAACGGGGAGAGGTAATACTTTATGTTAACATCACAAGTAATGGGAGTGTTATGAATGATGGAGCAATAAAAAATGTGAACAGCTACAGGAATTTTAGGTTATTTCTTCCTCAGGCATGGCTGCCATAGATGCCAGAACTGTGTTCCCCTTTGGCCTCTGGTTCTGTACTCACTGCTTCTATTTTGGTCCCCCTCTCAGTCCAGTGGCGCAGGAGGGGAGCGGCAAGCCAGTCGTTCACCACAAGAACATAAAACAGAGTGTTAGGTTGTCTAGCCAGAACCCCATAGAGACCCACAGGTCCATGCTAATGAAGACAGTGGAATCAATATTCCTGTCATCTTCCCCACAGCAACACACACACACACACACACACACACAC
>NC_045752.1:15049895-15059991 GCF_008692095.1 Etheostoma spectabile | reverse complement strand
ACACACACACACACACACGCACACACACACAGACACAAACACACACACACACACACACACACACACACACGTTTGTATTTCTTTAGCCTACTTGTGTGGTTCTTCTATTGACTTCATCCATTGCATTCATTACTTTTTGGGGATCACACTGCGTTAAAATGGCTCTTATAATTAGGTCAATTTCTTTTCCATATTTCCCAGAATGCATTTTGTATACAACCATGTGTTGTTTTTTTATTTTACATGTTTTACATGTAGGCTATGTGAAAAGACCAATAATGTTAATGTTTCTCTTTCTTGCTGAGAGTTAGAGGAGAAGATCAACACCGCCTTGACATCTGTCTGTTACACATGAAGCTACAACTAGAAGACAGTTAGCTTAGCTTAAAGGAGGAGGAAAAAGCTAGCCTGGCTCTTCCAAAAGTTAAAAAGAAATCTGCCTACACCAGCGCCACTAAAGCTGGCTAATTAACACGTAGTATCTTGTTAAACAGCCCATAAAGCCCCAACTTGCTGCTATTTTTCTTTTTCTTTTTATATGAATCAAACAAACTAGATAGATAATGTGCGAGTATTTATGCCGAGCTAAACTAACGTCTCCTGGCACATAATCTAAAGACCGACCCTGAAACACACCTGCATGATATAATATGTCAAACCTTTTCTCACTTTGAAGGATTTTTCTCATTCCTGGCTGCCCCTGTGAGGACATTTGGTCCTCAAAAGGATTGAAGTGTAAAAAAAAACTCTCACACACGTCTCACACGTTCATTATGTCATATGTGAGTGGAGGGTCCCCTATGATTCACAGTATGAGCATATGTCACAGAAGATTTAAATACAGGAACGATAACAGGAAGTGTGCTGTGTATGGATGAAGGGAAGAAAGGAATTAATGCTGATCTCGGAATAAAAGTCGCACAGAGCAGAGAGAGAAAGAAAGAAAAAGGAGAACTGGAGGTAGAAACAAAATGCATTCCACAGGCGCTCCTCTCTTTTTTGCCTGGTAATGGCAGACTGATTAACTTGGAAGAATGGATTCCCACCATCCCAGGGGCAAGCCAGCCAGAATATGAAATTTGACTTCCTATGAAACCTTCAAAGTAAAACATTAAATGAGTCATAAAAATCATTTTTGTTTTGTATGAACAAAACCCCCGTCTGAAATCACATGGTCTCGCTTTGCCAGACCTTCCTCCGCCACAGCGCTGTGGAGGAAGGACTGGGTAGTCCCCACAGCATTCTGGGACGGGAGAAATACATGCTCTGATTTATTGGAATTTCTTTAAACAAGCAAAATATACTCGGGAAGGAACTTGGTTTGGTGGAACATGTAAATTTAAAAGTTGTTTTAGTCGTGCAACAGAATTGGAGAGTTTGAGAAGATTCGACAGATAGTCTAGCTAGCTTACTGGATTTACACTGCAGAGATCTGAGATAAGGTTAACCATAGTCCTCATACACTGACCACAGTTTAAAATGCCAACATAAAGGAAGCCTAAGGCAACGGATATCCAAATTAGGGAAATCCGGCGCAGCAATCCCAGAAGTGGAACTCATTCTCAGATTTTAGTCAGAATAGTCTGATAATGCGTGTTTCAACCGAAAATGACTCCACACTCAATTGGATAGACCTATGACCAACTAAAGCAACGAAGTACAGTATGTGATGTATGTTGAGCGACGCACAGTTGTCAACAGAACTCAACTGCTAGCTACCGCTGATGATAGCTACTGGCCGATAGCTTTACAGCATACAGTACATACATCCCTTGGATGTATCATAAGATCATACCATGAATGTATTAATAGAACACATGGTGAATTACGAGCGGGCGCAGTCCTGCGGGTCTGCTCTGTTGATCATCTGTCCATCATCGAATAAAGCCCGCCCTGACAATTTGATTGGTCCTACCAGCTCTTGTTCGAACCAAGTTGCTCCACAACGGATCAAGTCCAGACCGAACTTCCCGACCTCTAATGTTGTGGGTGGGGCTATATTTGGCTAGCATCCAGGCTACAACGTTGAGGATATAGACTAGAAATCACAGTGCTATAAAAATACTTATACATGTTTCATTGGACACGCTAGTTACATAGGCGTAAAATCAAATCCTGCTCAGGAAAGATGTGATCAAGGTTTGAGTGATCTGTGTTGCAGGTATCGACCTGTTTTTAAAACCCAGATAAGCTCAACTTGAAGTGCGCGTGGTCCACCTCTGATGTAATCATTAATTTGCTTCAACAGAAATTGATTGGAGAATTGATCTGTGGTGTTTCGTCTATGAGAAGCCTTTCGGTTGGTGCTAATGTGACATTTTAAGCTGATACACACACATACACACACACACCATCATGTCTTCTTCATTGTCTTCTAGTGCTTCTCATTATTCTAGATTTGGGGTTGACACAAGAGGCTTAGTATCCCATGCATAGTGATTTTGTTTGTTTTGCATGCTAGGGCCAGTTTGTTGATTTGTCCCACTCTGGTCAAATATACTGTCAGGGGACCAATACTGACTTAATTGAAAATGCATAATTGAATATATGGATGGAGGAATAAACGGTCAAATATGTTGGACAATAAATAACTTGAAATGTGACAAATGGGTAATAGAACTAAAACCAACACATATATCAGGAAATAGACCTCTAAAATGATCAGAGAAATAAAAATAAACAAATGTGATCAGAACTGTTCGCGAGATGCTGCGATCCACTTGGGTATTAGAGATATGTGTAACACCTGTTCATCAGCCCTCATGTCACCTGTCTCTCGTTAGTACCCTCGTTACATGGTATGTTTAGTCTCTGTGCTTTCTCTGTCACTTGTCAGTTCCGCGCCGTGTCTCCCAGGGTTATTCGCTGCGTCACTTCGTCCTTGTGGTTTTGCCTTCTGTGTCTTCAGTTTTGCAAGTGTTTTTTGGATTTAGTTTTGGACTTCCCTTTTGCCTGCCTTCCTGCCTGCTTGCTTCAGGACACCTTTTGTTTGTAAGCCGTTACTTTAATAAATCTTAATTAACTTCTTCTACCTCCTCGTCCCTGCATTTCTGGGTCCAATCCGCACAAATCCTGACACATACACAGACTGTCACTAGTCCACATAAACTTGGGATGTCACAAGACCTGTTTCTGTGTTAGGAACAAACTCTCTGGAGATCTGGCAACATAGATAGGCTAAAGTTAGTCTCACTTTGCCAGACCCTCTTCCAAAGGGCTCTGAAGGAGGGTCTGGCTACTCCACATAGCATTTGGGATGGGAGGGAAACGTGCTCCGGTTTAATGGTATTTCTTTAAACCAGTAAGATTCGTCATGGGCGGAGCTAAACTTCACACAGAGTTGCTGCAAAATAGCTGTGTGAGAGAAAACTCTGATTGGACAGATAGTCCAGCTAGGTGTCTGAATTTACCCTGCAGAGATCTGAGGAGCAGTTAACCATACTCATTAATCCACCGAATTTAAAATTCCAACACAAAGGAAACGAAAAAATACATGCATCCGGGGGAATTCCCTGCATCACCGGAGCAATCCCGGAAGCGGAATGCGAAGGGTGTAGACTGGGCGTGTAAATATTTAATGCTAGCAAAAGAATATATATAAATTATGCGAAGTGGTCAAATGTTTTTTTGTTCCGGTAAGTATATTTAGTTTTAAGGCCTTTTTTCAGCCAAAATTTTCATCCCCATTAATATGATCACTTGAATTACGGAAACACCTTGCTAACCCGGCTAGCTAGCTTATGCTAGTGTTACCTGCCTTGTAAAATGGCAACCTCCTTCCCAGCTCAACGCTCTTGTCCTAATATGTTCACTTCTGGCTCCAAAAAAAAAAAAGCTTCAAAGCGGTAGTTGGTAGGAATTTAATTCGTCTTGTATTATCTTTAAATTTCCACCAAACTTTGCACTGCTTAGAAACAAATTGTCCCGGTTTTGTTATTGGCCGATCTGTAAGCATTTATTGCATGCCAATGGAACAGTGATGGATGTGATTGGGCTATTTTTTAACATAAAAGGTTTATGTGAAAATAGTTACATTAATGTATTGGGTTGGAATCATTTAAGCACGTTTTTAAACGGAATATTTTTTTTAAAGAAGGAACATCCTGCTGAAAGACAACTGTTGAGCAAAAACAAGGCCTTATGAGACACATACATGACATCTTATATTTTCTCAATGCATTTATTTCCTAATTTTTATTAATTTACCCCTCCATACCACAGCATCAGGAGCACAGCAGTCTTGCAACCACAATGAAAGATCCCTGGATAATGAGCAATTTTTGTTTCTATGATCTAAGTCTATGCTAACATTTGTAGTGCACACAAGTGACGTCAGCCACCTTGTCTTTCGTTATTTATTTATTTTATATTGGGGGGGTGCTAAGTTATAGCCTATTCTATTTTAGGCTTTTACTCTGAAGGCAAGCACGTCAGCCTGCTGTAGCTGCAGCTGCTGCCTTAACACATCTCTCTCTCTCTCTCTCTCTCTCTCTCTCTCTCTCTCTCTCTCTCTCTCTCTCTCTCTCTCTCTCTCTCTCTCTCTCTCTCTCTCTCTATCTCTCTCCCTCCCCGTCATCCAGCGCCGTGCCGATGCCTCGTTAAACCTGGAGCCGCTGCCAGGAAGGATGAGCTGCCCGGCTACCGGAGACAAAACCAGATTTTTTTGTGTGTGGAAAAATTAAGAAAGAAAAAAACAGATTTTTTTATGAAGGTAGTTTTTTTCATGAAAACCCGGGTGGAAAGGAAACCAACTCAGTGAGAGGACTGCAATCTCAGTCTGTGCAAGTGTGTGAGCGTGTCAGTCAGAGTGCGTGCCTCGGACTCCCCACTCAGTGATGTAAAACGTGAAGGTGGATTTTGGCATGTGGAAGAGCAGGTAAAAGGTAAGACTCACGACACTTCACATGAGCACTGAGGAGCTTTCACATTCCAGTTAAGCGCTCCTGTTGGTTTTCAAGCTGTTGCCAAGACGAATGAAAATAATTCCTTGCATGAGTCAATGTTAACTTGCAGGGAAAGAAAAAAAAAAAAGATATTGACACCTGGTTTCATCAGCAGACTAATAGGCGTAGTCACTATCTGGGCGCGAGGTGCGAGGATGTGGGCAGGATGCAAGTAGCCTAATTCAGTTAATGAATAAATAAATAAATAAACAAGAGAAATGATGAGCTCCCCATGGCGTGTGTGATGAATGAGAATGAAGATTTAAAAAAAAAAAAAAGCTCTGCCTCAGTTTGGGAGTGATGTACTGTAGGTGTTGAGGGAAGAAAATGTGGTGCATTCACTGTGTGAGTTTTGGGTGGATGACGACACTTCCCTCCCCACAGCTTTGTGGGATGAAAAGGAAATCAATTAAGTGATGTTACTTTTTTTTTTGGAATATGTTAAATTTGCCCCGGGCAAATGATTTCACGCCTGTGGATGTGACTGTATTTTTTTTTTTTTTTTTTTTTTTTTTGTTCGCCGAAGTTTGATGCAGCACAGAGATCGCATCTGTGCCTTGGTCGACATGATGACACCAACACACTTCACAAGGTGGATAAAAACCCTCCCCGAGCTGCACAGCGGGGATGACACATGCCCTGTATGAAGCTGGCAGCGGGTGCTCTGCTGTGAGTCAAAGTGCCACAGGAACACAGTACTTTTTTTTTGTACCCCCCAGAGTGGACCAGGATCTCTAAAAGCCTGGGGGGGGGGGGAGATATAGTGTAGATGTATCCTTTCATGCGGTTGAGTGCTTGCAACAAAAAAAAAACTCACTTTACACACTTCTATCCTGACCTTAAGTATGAGAAATAGGACTGAATTATAAATGAGTTATGCTCCAGCCCAGGGACTCAGCTACTGTCTCTTGTCAGACTTTGGCAGGCATTAATTGAGTATGGCATGGCTACGGTGATTGTGTGCCAATTAAATTAGCTTGTTCCCATCTTATCTTTCTAATGGAGAGCAAAGTTCAAGGGAAATTGCCACGGATGCATTTGAAAGCCATAATAAAAAGAATTTAAAAAAGAGGCGTTCAGGAACAACAGTTTGGTGAGCCGTGTCAAATAATTCATCACACTGACAAAACTGTAACATCTTGTGACCGTCAATCCAGAATATCAAAGGAGGTTTTTAACTTTTTCTCGTGACAAATGGATTCAGGCGCAGGGTACTCCGCCGTACGTCAGGTTTTTTTTCCCCCGACAACTGCCGCCCCTGCTGTCTCCGAGCAAGATGCTAAAAGAGGAGAGAGAGGATACAGGCGTTACCGCTGAGAGAGAGAGAGTCTGCAAGAGTGTGTGAGGCGTTTCCATGGCAACATTTCAGGGGTGTGTTTGGTCCCCGGAGACGGTGAGGAAAGGAGGGGAGGAGAGATGAGAGGCGAGGAGAAAACTATCCCTCGTTAAGGATGAGAGGGGGATGGGGAAGGAGATACTAGAAGGAAGAGGGGAAGGTGGGATTGTCTTCCACCCCCTATGTTTTTCTCTTTTCTCTTTTTCTGTGCTGTGCTGTTCTCACGGACCTCCTTTCCTTCCCTCACGCCACCTCCTCTGTTCATTTGGAAGTAACTGGCAGGGCATGTCAAGGCTGTGCTTGTGTCACATTGGAGGCTCTTCGTTTTCATCAAGTACATGAAAGTGTTTGAAACTCATTCTAGTTCTTGATCATTTCCTGACTTTTTTTTTTTTTTAACAATTCCTTGGTGTGTCATTAGTAAGTCATTCTAACCATGACCAAAACCTTCAACTCCACAGCCTCCCTGGTCAATTTCAAACCCCTGCATATATCACTCCCATCTTGGGGAGCAAACTAATGAGTTAACATCCCATCCGTGTGGCTGTGCACCAACCAGCTGGTTGCTTCTTGGCACTTTTATTTCCCTCAGATGATGCCAGAAATGTGAAGAAGCCATGCCAGCGTTTGGACTTTCTCTGCTCAATGTTTAGCTCTGTTTACTGATTGCCTTGTTCGTATTATTAGGACCTAAATGATCTGTGGCTATTAGCTTCAACTCAATATCCACAATACAGCTCAGTTCTGGCCACATCCACATGACACACCCACAGCAAACTGCAACCAGCGGCCAAAATCCAAGGAAATCATAAGCCATGATGTTGCAGCAACAAGTGTCACCTAAAGAGATCCAGATGTTTGATGTGTATGTCTACTACTCGCACAGACGTTGAACATATTAAGCCTTAGTGAATTTGAATAGTCATTAGCCGCATACATTTTATACATGACAAGACTATTTAAAATGTGTATTTCTCATATGATACGAATACAGGATAAGGTAACATAATGGAGGTTTTGAAGGCTGAGAAATGCGAGGAGTATTACACTGACACATCGATATCACTGAGGCGTACAAAGCAGGAGTCCACTGTGTTTAAGTGCATCATTTTAGTTATAATAATGATCAGCTTTCAGTCTACTGGTGCCTGTTTTATTGTGCTGGATAAAGTAAGAATGGCATGAATGAGTTAAATTACAGAGTAAAATTATTTGTATTCAGACAAATTTGAGCTATTTTCTTATTTGTGGCTCTTCCACCCCATGCTGCTATTAGTGCACGCTTTTAAGTCATCGTATTGCAATCAACTATCATAAGCACAACAGAAGAACAGCTGGCTGCTGAATAGCGCCATTATTAATGCAAGGACCATGCCATTTCACATGCACACTCGCACACACACACACACACTTTAATTGCTTTAATAATTATCTTTTGGGTTTAATTTTCCTACAGCATAACCAATAAATAAAATCCATCGTGCATAACTAATAAATACAATCCAAAAGCCATCTCGGATATCCCAGATGTTGGAGTTTCCCACCAGCATGTGAACATGCCACACCATAAATCAGCACTTAACCAAAAATGAGTCACATTTTTAATTGCAAACTAATGGAATGATGTGGTAGAGTGTAATGGAGTACTAAAGCCGAGCAACTTTGAAGTCTCATCAACTTTCTTTAAATAGTGTACTGATTGGATGATTCATTTAACTGTCTGCAACACAGCTATGCGCTTCATAGTGGTCTGCAGTGTTGTAAAGAATATCTCATTTGTAGTATGGAAACATTTAGAAACTCAAGTTTAGTTTTTACAGAAAAAAACAAGAGCAAAGTGATTGTCAGTGGACAACAGCCATGTTTGTCTTCTAGGCTTTCAGCAACATGTACTTTTTTTGCGTTTTTCTCCTTTTCTGGAGGTTTCTCTGTAGACTTTGTTAACAAAAGGTCTTTGGATGATCAGCTCCTAAAGCAGCAAAGGAACCGCCATGTTTATTGTGTGTAGGCTATGAGTCAGCGCAGAGAGCCTTTCTCTTTTTCAACAGTAATGGACAGTAGTTCAAAAATGAATGGAGAATTAACTGTTTCAAACTCCCTTCCTCTAAGCAATCTAGGCAGTAGAGCAATGTCGAGCTCATAGCAAAAAGCTCCCCTTTCTTTAAAAAGAATGTTCTCTGCAGAAACAGTGACCACACCTGAAGAGAGATATTTACAAAGCTGCTGAGTACTATTTGGCCCCAGTGGTAAAATTCAAAAAACAGAAATATGTTGTATGAGGATTTTTCCCTGACAAGATTAAATAATATTGAAGATAAAAGCTATGGAGGGGGACTTTTATGTAGCTCATGGATTTTCTAATCAAAAGAAGAGGATGCTGCAAAAAGAGGGGGGAAAAAAATCATCCAAATGCTGCAATACAAAGACGTGATAAAGTGCTTCAAATTGCAGGGATGGAACCATTTGATGAACTGCAACTGCTTTTTAGGTGAAGTTAAGAGCTTTCTGAGAGTACTCTCAAAATAGGCACAGGTGCTCTGCCAAAATGGCTAAAAAGCTAAAAGACAGCTCTCCATAAAAGCAAGAACAAGTCTATGAATTTTGCAATGTTATTGAATATTTTGAGGTTTAACCTGAGTTATGTAAAGAAGGTGGCAGACAAAGGGATTCACAGATGTCTGAATTAATAAAAAAGCACCAAGAACATTCGCAACATACTCAACTAACATCACGGAGCAGCCAAATAAATAGAAACATACATGCATCAGGGTGGGATGAGTATGATACCCAGTGTAGCAGACAGTACTGTAGGCTGACTCATTTAAGCTCCGTGCTCTTGTTGTGAATACAGATTGGGCCAAAGTAACAGGACAGTGAAGGCTCTCTCCAGATGTAGCCCTGCAAAACATTAGCCAAGCGGCGAGAGATAAGAGTGCTTGGTTGTTATTGGAGACACATTTTTGTTTAGTTTCACAGGAAAAGACAAGGCTTGTCCGTGGGGCCCTTTGCTAGAGTGTGATTAGCATTGCAGATGCAGCTTTCTGTAGGCGTCAGTTTCAACAAAATCAAGGTTCCTCCGCCCTCCCCCCCCTCTCCAGTGCATGATTAAAACGTAACTGTTATGCGTGGGAAATTCACAAGAGCAGAATTAGAGAGCCTATTTTTTGCTCAGGTATGATGCACCTCCTCCTGCACTGCACGCTCTGTTGCTCTTTCTCTCAAACATAAATACACGCAAGGGCTCGACCCACATGGGTGTTTTCAACGGCCGAGCCGAAATCATCTCAAAGTTGCCAGCAGCTATTATTTTCTTCAGACATTCCACATCAAATATGAATGCATGAATGTGAATGAGGACATTGCTGGGAATGAGAGACAAAAGACAAAGACACAGCACTGCTGAAAACCTTTCAAATAATTATAATCCTGCACTAAATTCATAGTCAGAAGCTCAGTCATCATTATATTAATAAACACGACACTAATCATAATAACAGATATGCCCATTAAGCATAACGGCATAACAATAAAACCATTATTCATAGTTGCGTAATCCTGCTGACATGTTACATTAAAATTAATGCAGGGCACGGTCCTCACACAGGCAACCAGCGTAGTATTGATCCATTTCAAAATAAATATGTAATCCATCAAACTGCATCATGTCCATTGCCGTAGACAACAGTTAGAAGCTTATTCTTAATGATAGCCTGTAATATCGTGGGCATTTATCAGAAAATGTATATACTTGATAGGTGTCAACCTACTGTATACACACACATATATATATATATATATATATATATATATATATATA
>NC_045752.1:15047943-15049885 GCF_008692095.1 Etheostoma spectabile | reverse complement strand
TATATATATATATATATATATATATGTGTATGTGTGTGTGTGTGTGTATACAGTAGGTTGACCTACTGTATACACAAGTACCAAAAATAAAAGAATAATGCATATTGTATTCCTGGATTATAATTGTGTTTACTGTTGTAGCTGGTAAAAGTGGAGCTCACACTTTATTTACTGCTGGTTAGCTTAGCCTATAACAATAAATCATCATTTAATAATTGATGCATATATTATATTAATAATACAAATCTGTAACTAGTACTGAAGTTATCAAAGAAAACCTAAAAAAAAGGATTGAAATATTTCAAAGGAAACACAGCAAATCTTTACATTGGCACATTAAATGTTTCTGCATGAAAAATTACTAAAACAGTTAAGGAGTTGCCAATGTCAATCAACTAAATGACTGACTTCAAATTTACAAATTTATTTGTGTCCTTAATGCAAGGGGATCTTCATTCTACCTCGTAGCACATTAAATACTAAACGGGCGGCTGCGGCTCAGTGGTACAGCGGTCACCTGCCAATCAAAAGGTTGGTGGTTTGAAGACACTGAACCTCGAGTTGCCCCCGATACTTAGCCATCGGTGTATGAATGTGTGTGAATGATGAATGGTTCCTGAACTATGTAGAAGCGCTTTGAGTAGTCGTCTAGTAGACTAGAAAAGCGGTATGTAAGAACAGTAAATCAACTAGAGGAAACCGCTCCCGTCTGAAAACCCATTTAATGTGCTAAAAGTCAAAAATGTTTATAAGTGCCTGTCACTTTGGCTGCTATACAAATTATCAGCCCTCAGCAATGTCAAGAGCACATAATGGCATGCATCATTCCCATTATAAAATGAGTGATCAAAGCAACAGGCGTCCCTCTGGAGGACACACTCCTGTAAGAGAAGCCGGTAAAATAGGGGAAAAAAAGCTTTCAGCACAATGGAGTTCTCAGGTTAGTATGGGCTTCCCTTCCTCTGGCATCATCACATACTCCGAGGAAGGTTGGCATAAGCTGTTTCTCAGAAGCCTATTTTTAGATTGTTTAAGAGCACTGTCGGTAAAAGGAGCTGGGTGCCCTTTTTTGAGCAGTACATTCATTAACTCAGTTTAGTTAAGTAAGATATTTGTCTCCCCTCTGAATGACATTTTTCTGAGATTTTAAATGAATGCAAGTTGTGTCATTGTTAGCTAATGAGGAGTTTTAGCATGTAGTATATTGTTCTCCTGAGTGGCTAATAAACTGAATATCCACACAATTTCATCTTTTCACAACCTTAAAAGAAAGCCTTGTTTTTTATAGACCCCTATAGTTCTGACTATATCCAACGTCTCATTAGGACATAGGAAGCACAAGTGTAGGGGTCCTCCCCCAGAAACATTTAATGTTTTTAAAGTCCTTTCCTGAATACTGGCTACAGGTGGTTTGATACTAGCATGAGTAAATGACAGATACATTTTGTAATTACATCCAGAGGAAGTAGTTGGCCCCAGATTACATTTTAAGATAGTTTACAGCACATATGGAGAAAAGGATTTGATGACTAATTCCGAGCCATCTTTGATAGTGACCTCCTTGTTCATTCAAACTTGAGGATCTCTTTATGCTTGTAATTTCTGTTAAATGAATTCCTTTAATGTTATCAAATTAATAACTGGGGAAGTGGAGAGGATAGCTGTAGTCACAGTGCCCCACGGCATTCTCCAATAAGCTATATTCATCTTCCAATCAGTTTTGCTATGAATCACCAGGGCGTCTCAAAGGTAGATGATGTTGTTAGCCAGTTATCTTGGTGGTTGTATTTTAAGGTTACTAGATAATATCGGGGTTTGGGCTGGCAGGTGGCACATCAGAAATTGGGTTTCTTTTAAAGGAACACGCCAGCGTTTATTGAAATAGGGTATATCACGGTCTCCCCTGGCTATAAGTGGGCCAACGCATTTTTTGTCTCAGTGC
>NC_045752.1:15047207-15047933 GCF_008692095.1 Etheostoma spectabile | reverse complement strand
TGTTTTAGTCTGGTGCAACACTGGCAGCGCCGTTGCTAGTAAGCTTAGCGTAGTGAATGGAATCCTATGTTGCCGGTTAGCATGTTGTGAGCAAAAGTGAGCCAAAAAAAAACCTTATTACTACTTGTGACCTGCATATTCACAATGAGTACAAATAGCAATGGATAGTAAGACTGGACAAAAAATGCGTATGCCCACCTATCCACAGCTAGGGGAGACCGAGATAAGCCCTATTTCAACAAACAGTGGCGTGTTCCTTGAAGAAAATTGCCCAAACATAACGTGGATTGTTCCATACAATGCTCCTCGCAAGCAGAATGAAGGATCAGTTCCCTACTTTCATTGAATTTGGGGTGTTTTATTACATTTTATTGCATTTGAAAATCGGAAAAAAAACAGTGTCCTGACTAAATTTTTACAGTCTGTGATTTTCCACTTAATCGTAACTATTTGTCGAAATGATTTATAATTTTAGCTTTTTTTAAACTAAAAATGTGGTATAATTTCATATAAATGAGGTTTATTGACAATGAATTCCAAAAACTTGTGTAGAACTAGTGGTATAAGTTAATGTGTCCAGTGGTAGAGAAAAAAAACTAAACAAATAAAGGGTTAATTTGCAATTTTTACCCAGGAGAATGACAAGTTGCATGGTCAACGGGAAGACTGACAGAGAAATTCATTTTTATGTTTCTTTTATTTCATATTTCTCTGTAGTAGTGTCTT
>NC_045752.1:15040951-15047197 GCF_008692095.1 Etheostoma spectabile | reverse complement strand
ATATTATAACTTTCATGCTTATTATATTTATTCATATCTTGCTTGTCATATATTCTTACATGCTTATTATATTTTATAATCTTGTATGCAGAATGAAGGATCAGTTCCCTACTTTCATTGAATTTGGGGTGTTTTATTACATTTTATTGCATTTGAAAAAGGAAAAAAAAACAGTGTCCTGACTAAATTTTTACAGTCTGTGATTTTCCACTTAATCGTAACTATTTGTCGAAATGATTTATAATTTTAGCTTTTTTTAAACTAAAAATGTGGTATAATTTCATATAAATGAGGTTTATTGACAATGAATTCCAAAAACTTGTGTAGAACTAGTGGTATAAGTTAATGTGTCCAGTGGTAGAGAAAAAAAACTAAACAAATAAAGGGTTAATTTGCAATTTTTACCCAGGAGAATGACAAGTTGCATGGTCAACGGGAAGACAACAACAAGTAAGCGAAATGGATTTAGTAATGAAACCCAGCGCTGAGTGGATAGACTGATGCACCGCTTGGCTTTATGGCGTCCCAATGGTTACCTAACGTTAGCTAATTCCCAAAACTTAATTATATCAATTACTAGTAGTGTTGTATTGATTTCTTTTACTTTTACAATTCACTTAATTCATTAACTTAAAAAATTACTAAACGACTTTGCCAGTTTTTTTAGCACTCTGCCTTTTGTAATATGATTCTCTGATTGAAAAATAACATTTAACTTAACCTCAGTGTGTTTTTCCAGAAACAATGTTCTGGTTATTGTGGATAATCCATCTTGATTTCAGTATTGAAGGGATGGTTCGGAGTAATTTCACCCTAGGGTCCTTTGCAACATGACCTCGAGCCAAACACCCACCCAGGTCGAGTTAGTGCAATCAGCCGAATGGCTTAGTGCAGACGCCAATGGAACCAAAGGTGTGTCTCATAAATTACCCCAGTAACAATGCCCGGAATGGTATCAAATTTCTACAGTAGTACAAATAGGTTTTGTACTCATAAAACGAGGCATTGGAAAATTTGTAAATATACCAAGAGTTTATTTAAATAACACTTAAAGGCTTCTCTCCGCTGCTACCTCTACCGCTGCGTCAACGTCACTTCCCTGATTTGGGAAAAAACTCGTAAAAGTCCTTTGCAAAACTCACAAGTGTAAGGGAAAAGCTAGAGAATTCAACACTCCATAGAAATGTATTGATGACTGGATGATATTTGAAATAGTGTTGACCTGACCATTCAGCTGATAGCGCTAACTCAACCAATGTTACACCAAGGTATAAAAGCTTCTATGTTCACACTTTGTGTCTTTTTTTTTAAGCTGCCTGCGTCTGTTTTACATTATAATCTTATAGTGTAAACCGTGTTTTCAAAAAAGTCCTGAGTGTTTTTTTTAACACCAATACCGACTTCTTTTTTTCAGCTTGGAGCATCATTTTGAAGTTTAAAAAAGTTGAACTTTTCTGAAAAAAAACAGCCTACATCAAGTGCTTTTTTGACAGCCGACCAATGAAAAGCAGAGTAGCCAGACCTGTTGTTTTCATGATAACAAGAATCTTACTATGGCCACGCCAAGACCCGTGCTTCAATAGCAGCTTGATTGGGGTTAGGCATTGACCTTGAATGGTTAAGGTTAGGATAGCCGATTGGACAAGGGATAGAACCTGTACATGTGGGCATGGACGCCACTTTGCCAGGATACTGTAGCTGTTGTTAGCAGCTGTTAGCTTTTTTTCACAACAAAAGTGCCCTAGTCAACTTTTTCTTGTCAAAAAGGACGCCAAGTGTAAACATAGCCTTACAGACATATTTTGTGCCAAAAAGTCAAGCTTTTTATAATGCCAGAAAGAAATGACTTTCTGTTACATATTCTGTTTCAGAGGGTTTAGCAGTAGGCAGACTATTGTGGAAACAGATTGGAGAGGTGAGGAATTAAATGTGACATAAGCCAAGAGGCAGATTTGATATCTGAATGTCAGAGTATCTGCCGGCCCTCCACCCTCACTCTCGTCTCTTTCCATTTTGGTATTTATTAATTTTAACAGTGAGGCCCGTAACTCTGCATCTCCTGGAGTTCTGCCTGCATCTGGCCCATATTCTATCATTAGCTCCCCCGACCTCTCTCCCGCTGCCTCTCTCCATCTCTGCTACAGCAAATCTACTGTAGTCACATATACAGTAAAAAAAAAAAAAATTGATAGAGGGTTATGGATTACACATTGTGCAGATGATAGAAATGTGAGCCCGGAGGGGTTTATGAAACTAAAACAGAAGGAGACCAAAATGAGCAAGGGGAGGTTACAAAGACCTTGCTGAATTGGATAATAGAGTGGAAATGATGCCAAAAGTCAACAGGGAGGAATTTTGAAATGTCATTTTAAAGTGCACGAGCGGCACAGCATACAATAAAGTAAATCTGATACAGGAACTGAAAGTGAGACCAATGGTAGGTGATTAAGGCGAGTGATCTGAATGAGATATTTTGACTAAAAAGAATTATGTTAAAGCAAATGACATCTTTACGGTCCTACATTCTGTGTCTTACCATGTTTCAGTGCCAGTGTGCAGTCACTGCAATGCTAACATTGTTTGTTTTTGCTTTCATGTTTTTTTGTATCATGTATTTGGTGTGTTGAATTCTCATGCATTTGCAGTAGCAATGAAGACAAATGACATGCTATATAGTTAAGCATTTCATTGCCCTGTGAAGTAAAGATAAAGCAACATCGTGCAGTATAAAATTTTTATTACTAGAAAAGAACTCCAGTATAAATAGATACTGCTGGACCAACCACAGTGTAATAAATGACACCAGGTGATAGACAAACACAAATCATACTGATTTCCTGACATCATATGCACAGCAATAAAAACAACTGCTGATTGCCTGTCATAATAGAGGGAAAAAGATGGCCTGCTGTTTCACATTTCGGAACAAATATTGTTCCAATCTAGGATGGTCAATATGGTTTTATTTACCTCTGTGACAGGATGCGGGATGGCTTTGCTGGAGTGCTCAGTAATAGCACAAATAAAAACAGTGAGTGCAGATACAAACAGGTTGTTTGCTTAGACAGAGAACAGAGCGCCGCTCCCAGGGAACACCTGTAATACTTTTAGTAACGCACCCTGTCAATACGATTGGCCCAGCGAGCTGCAGCCTTAATGCACTCACCTCCTTGTCATTATAAAGCAATTCAAAAAACACAAAGGCCATTAAACCGACAGTGCAGCATTAGGGCCTGCGTGCTTCCAGTTGTGGAGCCCGTGGCTTCTCAGCTGTCCTGTTGTGTTGATGCCAGCTCTCCGGCTGATCCTCTGTCTGAGAGCACACTCCTTGCCGTGGGGCCATGTGGCTGGTTGCTGGCCAAAGCCACAGCGTCAGGATGACAGCATCACCGCCACATGCTCTGCAATAGCTGGGTCCTCGTGGGCTGCTGCCACACTGAGTATCTGACCCAGAGGCAGTGTGCAGAGCTGCCTCTCAATCAGGGTAACTATAATTTGTAGATTTCTGTTTTAGTTTTGTATTTGATTTTAATCTATATATTTGGGCATGTTGCTTTTTTCGGTGGGTCAACTGGTGGCATATTGTAGTGTTATAGGCATAGATAGAGGGTACAAACAGGTGTGAAACCTATACAAAATTCCTCTACAAGTTATTTGTATTATTTGTTAGAATAATGAGTGCACTGCTTAGATACACTAAACGATCTTTGCTTACTTTGCTGTGCTGACTAATTTTATCTTCACTGTTGAAATGTGCATGCACCATATGTGCAAAGGACTCCAGGCAAGAAGCAGCAACAAATTGTCCTTGGCATCTGGCATTGTTTTAATTCCCTCTGGAAAAGAACAGGTGACCTAGGAGTTACAGTAATTTATATTGGGAATTTTTATTTAATTATGTTATTATTGTATTATGTGATTTTCTCCATTGAGACAACATGAGGGAAGTGTTTTGTGTAGAGTTTCCCAATGTGTCTCCCAGTTAGTGTGACCTGTAATATCCTCTAAAGTGTTTCACATCTCCATTTAGTAAAAGGGATTTGACCGGAACTTTGGTTGCAGAAAAGGTTTGCACTGATGTTCTACAGACAGCCACAGAGGACTTTTCTTCAATCATTTTCCAAGTATTTCTGGATGACAAAGGACCAGTGGAAGTAATTTCATTCAATTTCCATTCACCTTCCCTATATTGCAGTGTCAAATCTCAGCAGCAGTCATCTCTAAACTTCAGCAAATAAAACTGAGACTGGAACCAAGCCGCAGTTAGAGACAATGAGTGTTTTTTGGGGAGACTACTTGGGTGATCTGACCCATTAAAGTTCTGTTTCCAGACGGCTAGCTAGACTATCTGTCCAGCTGAGTTTTCTGTTGCACAACTAAAACAACTTTAGAACGTAAACATGTACCACAAAACAAGTTCCTTCCCGAGGCTATTTTACAGAGGCGCCGTGGCTCTGCAGGGGGGCTTAGCACCGCCCAAGACAGTTGTAATTGGTTTAAAGCAGGCACGTCCAAAGTCCGGGACAGGGCCAATCACGGAAATCACGACCAGATTTCTTACAGCCCGCAGCCTTGGTTTGTGAAAGAAAAAAGCTTGTTTTAAACTTAAATATTAGCAAACTTTGCATTACTAATAATAAGTCATGCTTAAAATGAACTGACTACTGTAAACAAGTGATGTCATTGTGTGTTCTGATTCTGCACTTCTACGTCACTGCAGCTAGGACAGAAATTAAACCACTCAAAGTCAGCAAGAACAACATTTTCAAGGGGTGTTAAAGTAAAAAAGTAAAGAAATTAATGTAAAAACTAAGTTAACAGAAACATTTCCACAAACATTGACTAAAACTATCTTTCGTACCTAGGCAGAAATGTTCCCTGGGTAGTAAAAGAGAATCAATTTTATCACAAACTGCAAAAAAACTTCTGAAAACATAAAGTAAAGATTCTTGTTGTTGTCACTGAACTATGAATTCAAATAAAAGTGAAAGAAATCTTTTTCTGTTTCTTTTCACACCCAAAATCAAACCTATTTGAAACTGAACAAAATAAATCAAATCAATGTAATTAGTGTAAAAATAAAAGATTACATTTTATAGAACGCAAGCTTTGCAAATGGGACGTTGTAACTCCACATTGACATTCAGACTGATAAGATGGCTGAGTTTCTACATCTTGCTGAGTGCAGCATTAAGGCAAGCTCTGCGAATTTTAAGTAATTGTGTGCTTGTTTGCCAAAACAAGTGCATTTGCTGTAAAGCTGTAAGATTCTTGCAATCCAGCTGGCAAACACACTGGACTGAATTAAAGCTTCTGACTGTAGAAACCTGCACTTAAAGCAGGAAGTGTTCGGCGAGGGCCAGGTTTCGCAGAACAAATGTTGCCGAGCAATCTCAAGGTCACACTTTGGAGTGGGTAAGGGAACAGAGAGCTGCTGTTGGGACACTGTCACTTTGATGAGAGAACATTCTGAATGTGTTGCATTTCGCTAATCTTGCAAATTGTGCAAGCAGTCCACCTTACTGTGTTTGTCAGCTGCTTTGGGGATTAATTAGCATAGCAGTGTTGGAAATGGATCCACTGCAGAATAAGACTGTCCCTTATTTTGCACGCTGTTCTTGGTCCAGCATCACGCTCTCACAGAAGTAGACAGCCCATGCTTTAAGAAAATTAGAGATAGAGACTGCAGACATCATGGTGCTGCTTGTGTCAAACGGGCACTTGGTAATATTGAATGCACCTTTCTGTAAAACTACACTGTGACCTTTCTATCCTCTTGTTCTGAAAATACTTGCTTTAGAAGAGGATCAATTGGCAACGTTTTTGTTTTTCTTCGTTTTAGTGAAGAATAATCAATGTCAGTGTACATCAGGTGTAAAGGTGTTATTAGGATGCTTTTTCTTTTTGTACTTTGACACAATTTAGTCTACATCAATGACATTTCCGGGATAGTTCTGGTGCCTGCTGGAGGTTCCGCCGGATGTCCCTCACTTTCCGCTTTCTATGTGTTGGTATTCCATACTCCGGTCGTTTTGGGAAACTCCGAGCTACAACTGAAAATCAAATTATGTTTATTTCTTTATTTTTGAGTAAAATTCTCATCAGACACTCGACAGCCGTTTCAATTACACAGCTCGCCTCTCTACGTGCACATGTTCCACCAAAACAAGTTCCTTCCCGATGCCAGTGTGCAGAGGCCCGCTTCGTCCGGCACTTAGCGCCGCCCAAGACGATTGTGATTGGTTT
>NC_045752.1:15038361-15040941 GCF_008692095.1 Etheostoma spectabile | reverse complement strand
CAATAAACCAGAGCACGTTTTTCTCCAATCCAGGAATGTTGAACTAGCCAGACCCTGTGGTTCTAGCCAGACCCCAGCACTGTGGAGAGAAGTCTGGCCAAGCAAAACTAGACACAATTTAATTATAGCATCATAAACCAGGTAACTTTTTTACACCAGCCGTAAGAATGGGGTAAACCCAGACTTTTAACAGTAATTAATTACAGGCACTAGGCGATTTGAGCGAGGGTGACTGGGGATGCCATCCACCTTGTGAGGAATATGATTAAAATGCATGCCCCTTGTTCACCTGCCATGCCCCTGTCCCTCCCCTAGTAGCAGAGAGAGTGCAGCGGCAGAAGGGTCTATTCTACTCATTGATCCTTTTTCTAACTGTGGTTTGTGAAACTTTAAAACTGTGACCAAGGCTCTGAGATATCAGTAGCCTAACTGTGAATTGATAAATCCATGGCCCTATCTGTGGTGCCTAAGGTAGCAGACCGATTTGTTGTTGCTACTTTTTCCAGCGCTTCTGTTAGTTTAGTCGTGATTATATGTCATTATGTGCTATGTGCACATTCGACAGCTCCTGTCTTTCGAAATTTGCAAAATCAATAAATTATATTAACTTATATAAACAAAAACAAATAGTTCCAGTATTATCATACAATTGGGACTACACATTAAAATTCAAAAACCTTGGTATATATTTATAAATTGAGTGGATTACAGAACCTAATAATGTGCTCAAAGTTTCTAAATGCTGATACCATCAACTTAATTAACTGAGAAGATGGTGTGGGAAACAGCCCCTTCTCTCCTCTGTTTGGAGACACAGTTTGTTTGTAACTCACCATGGGCTTCAGTAGAGGAAGAATGATTGCTGGAGTATTTTACTTAAGAACAATCCTGTTCCTTCACTTAAATTTCAGAGTTGTCATGAGAGGATTGCCTCTAATTTCACCCTCGGACATTTTCTGTGTTGCACAATGTGCCATTATTCTCTTGTTAAGTGCAGTAAGGGATTTCTGTTGTTGACACAGTGTTGTAATTTACCTTTTTGTTTTTACCCACTTTCCTTTAAACCGTCTTGCCTACTTCAAAAAGTAAGTATGTTCAATGAATGCCTTTTGTCTCCTCCTAGAAAAAAAGACTTGATCATAAAAGCATTCAGCTGGGTTTTACACCTCGGTGTACACGCAGCATTTAAGTAGCAAAACATCCCAGCATAAGCCTCGTTTGTGACTTAAATACAAATATATTGTGGCTGCATGGTATTGTGGTCTATTGAGTCAAATTTGAAAATGGTGTAATCTGCACACTAACCTTAGCCAAACACAACAAATACATAGGACATGGCTTGTTGAGCGTCAAAAGCTTGAAAGAAATTAATTAGGCAAGTTGTTGCTGATCGCTCTCTAAAAGGAAGAATACTATTTCTGTGAGCATCTAAGTGGTTGAAATGTTTCCGGCCATTTATTTTAATGGGTCATTATCGGAGCGGGAACTAGCAGGGTGCACTCAGGTTGCCAAGACATGTGCTAAGTGCACTCAGCATTCCCACATGGACAGGACCTCGATCACTGGGCTTTGCCATATTTAATTTGCAAAGCCACTCTTTTCACTAAAATCAATTTCTCTTCATGTGTTTTTTGCATGCTTTCCATCCCAAAATAAGTGGCTTAGATTTCTGGTTTTCACAAACCAAACAGCCAACAGTTTGTAAAGCTGAAGACCCAATAAGGAGGAGAAATACAGCTACTTTCAAACATTATCAAAGAAATCTGTTTTCGGATATGCGCACACATTATAACGCCGACCTTTTTAAGAAGCTGGTTGAATGAATGAAAGACGCACACTGTGCTTTCACGGTCCAACAAGTATGCCACCGCTGGTAAAATTTGAAAAAAAAAGTATTTTGCATAGCTACACGTAAACGGGAATATTAGTTGAATGTTTACTTTCATTACCCACGTTGACAGCTTAGTCGGAATATTGACTTTTTTTGAACATTATGTGCATGTAAACGTAGTCAGTGTTATCTACTGTACAAAAACAAATGTGTAAGCATATTCCGCTGGTTTGTCATGAAGAGGACAGACAAGCAGTGACATGCATGGCTTGTGACTGATCAGGAACCTTATCTCATTTAAAATATTGTTTTTCAAAATGCTAATGTAAAAGACAAAGAAATCCAAGCTTTTGTTAAGGAAAAGGCGCACCCAGAATGCCACAGCACAGTACACTCTCCCACTTGATCGCCCGTACAGTGATCTGATGTGGGCCCTATGAAGAAAAAGAAACTGGATCTTAATCACAAACGCATTAAGATCCAGATTTCAAACAATAAGTGAAAAAGGTAGTACAGTATCTATTGCCCATAAATGTCTCTGGTTTGTTGGAGCAGTTGCTACTATTTACTATGCTGCTCTGTGTTCCATTGGTAGAAAATAGAGCTGCTAATGGATGCAAGCCACCAGTTGTTCTCCATCCTGTGTGAGACACCAGCTTTGCTACAGAGACCCTTTTGTCCTCAGCTTCCTTATAATGATTTCCTGGCACATTGGGGCTCGACTGTTTGGGCACCCCAGGTAAAAATTT
>NC_045752.1:15038252-15038351 GCF_008692095.1 Etheostoma spectabile | reverse complement strand
TAATGTGCATAAAGAAGCCAAGAAAACATGAAAAAAATTCCAAAAGGTATCAAATGATAGATTAGACATTTGTATAATATGTCACAAAAAGTTGGATTT
>NC_045752.1:15037218-15038242 GCF_008692095.1 Etheostoma spectabile | reverse complement strand
ATTTACACTTTCAAAATAACAGAAAACAAAACAAATGGCATTTGCAAAGGTTTGGGCACCCAAATTGTACAAATTGTAAGCTTTAGAATGTTCAGAATTCAGCACAGATTAGCCACTGAGTTATGGACAGAGTTTGCAAAAACAAAAGCGTGGCTTGACTTTGCCAAAAAAAAAAAGAATTTGGGTTTGATAATTGTATGTCTTTTTGAACTAGGACATCAGTCGTTTTGATGACTACATGAGGGAAACGCTGTTCAAATATATGATAACATTTCCCAAGCTCTATCTAAACCGCAATTCTTTCGAGCACAGACAGTATGAACTGAAGTCCTTTTACAATGGACGCATTCTTCCTTCTCACTTAGTCATAATGCTTTCAATTGGATATCAGACTGTACATAATGTTTTTGGAATATTTATGCATGCATGTGAACATGTGTTGGCCTTGGATTTTAGTGTATTTAAGCACATTTAAGTGGTCCAAACCACGATTCCCAGAAGAGTTTTTGGCTATGTTATGTTTGCAGACAGCCAATTAAGCGGCAGGTATGAAAGGCAGGTAATATCCTGAAAAAGCATCCAGTAAGCTCAGACTCACTAATTTGATGCCGTTACAATAATTCTGTAGGGTTTGCATTCTGGCGTAAACAAATCACAGGAGAAGAGCTTATGTCTCATTCAGAGTGAGCCTTAGGCTTCTGTCACAATTGTTGTAGAAATCTACAAACAGTACACTGCAGTCGGTGCTTTTTATTGATGCAGACACATTGGGTGATTTACTGGTCTTTGTGAATTACTTTTCTCTTTAAATTGTGGTGTTGAGAAAACTGACTTAAATAAAAAATTTGTTATTTCTGAAAGACATTATGCAAACCTTTGTGAAAACATGGTAAACCTAAGCAGTAATCATCTTGCAAATACTTAAATAACTCACTTAGCTTTTGTTTACTGGCTAGGGAACAAGGCTTTTAAGAGTGTGGGAGTGAAATTCTTGACCCCGAGGCCCCTGCCACACACCCCCCCC
>NC_045752.1:15033945-15037208 GCF_008692095.1 Etheostoma spectabile | reverse complement strand
CCCCTTATCATGCACATGGAGACCAAGAAGCCAGCCAACACCTGATAGTGAACAAAATGGTCTTTGTTTTTCTGTGTCAGTTAGCTTGAGGCAATATGATTTAACACAACAACGAAAGGACCACAATGACTAGGTAGGACCTACTGAAATTTGATATTTTATTGTTTTCTGCAGTGCATAATCCCAGACAAAGGCAAACAATCAAGTTACATACAAAGACCTGGAATATAGTATATATATATAGTATAGGAATATGAGGGTGGCGCCCATAGGCAGTTGTCCACTTTAATCGGTTGATAATCCAGTTTTAGGCATTAACACATTCTCACTCCCAACTTCACAGATGGACGCTTGGTCAGGACACCTTGGTGTCACTTTTTACTCTTTGGGTACGCCTTTAGCATAATTTTTTTTAACATGCTGGGTATTCCAATAAACTTCAAAACATGGTTAATGTGACAACTTTGTTGGGTTTAGAAAAATATGGTTGTTTGGGTTAAAATAAGTATGTTTGTTGAGTTAACGTTGATTTTTCTCGGATTCTGTTACTCTTTATCCCCACAGACTTTGTCGCTCTTTATACTATGTCATCTCACAGCGTCGCTCTCGAGCAGTTGCTCTGAGTGCCTAATATTTCCGCGGAGGATTTTACATTGGAGTTGAAAGCCTGTTGCGTCTCATACAGACTAAAGGTGCCTTTTGCGTCGGTATTAGATGCTGAGAACCAGTTGTATTTAGAGCTCCTGTAAATACAGATATAGAGACATTTTGGTGAGTTTGGAGAATGCTGAAACCCCCAGTGAGGATAGAGTCTGGGTTTCTTGTTAAACTTAGATTTCCACCCAGATACCTTCTTCACTTTAAATGTGAACTTTTATATATATATACAAAAAGTTGCCCTTGATCTGTGGCTGATTCACTCATTCAACAGTACGGAAGCCATAGGTGTCAATTTCAGTGGGGACGATGGGTACCTATCAAATTTAATCATGAGTAATTTTGTACCCACCACTTTTTTTTTTTTTAAACCTCATGCTCAATTTAGTTAAAAAAATGAAGTTCATAACACATAAATTTCTTGAGCGACAAATGCCAGCAAATCCACAAAAATCTCTATCCCACAGGGCAGGCACAGACGCAGCCGTTCTGCTGCCGCGCTGGCTACACGCTTCTTTCTATTTGTAGCTCCTCTGTTTGAGTCTGATGTCATGTCAAATTTTCAACATAGTACATGGAAACATATCGCATAACATAGTGGGTAATATTTCTAATTCTTTCACTTTTTTGTGTACATTTTTAATCATTTACATTAGCAAGCTATAGGACGGAGTCTTTCAAAACATGACCTGCGCGAAAGAGAAAAAACAAAATCAATGAGTCATTGTACTCAACACTTCTGAAAATGCACTTCCAAAAACTGTTGCCCATGATGGAAGCCCACCTAAATACTCATTCTCCTGCTAAATGTCCATCACGCCATCATTGTCCATGCTGAGCGTGGTGCCAGACTCAAAAAGGGTTGAGGAAAAAAAAATGACTCATCCCATTTCACTCCAAAGTCACCTTGGATGCCACACCGACTGGAATTTGTTTGGAGTCGGAGTGAATTCTCGAGAGTGACGGTGGATATTGCTAATCCGTCACAACGATTTGGTGACAGGCGAAAGTGCTAATCCTCCCATGTTATTCAGTGCCAGTGAGGACTGCCTAATCCCTCGCTGAGGGTCTAATGTAAAAAGACATGACGCTCACTAAACAGCTCTCTAGGAAAATGAGAGGAGAAAGTTCACACTTCCAGTACACACTGACATTAACACCACCAATATTTACTGTTGCTCGGTGTATTTTTGTGGTAAATATCTTTTGTTTCTCATCCAAAAACCTATTCATGGGATGATTGACAGCGGAGTGAAGACATTTTGTTCCTCAGGCGAATAGAAATCATGACTTTTGGGTAACAAGGGCTTCTGTGGGATTTAAAAAAGCTTGGAGTGAGTTATGTAAAACTGTTGCAAGTGAGGCCGCTGCAGCTTATTTTTCTCACCCCCTTCCTAAATACAAACTAATTTGAAGCAAGTGAGAACATGTTGCGGCTTTGGCACAAAACGTCCACATGAGTTCAAACATCTGTCTGAGAAACTAGCTGCTCCAGAGATCCAGCCGGCATTCAGGCTTTCATCAGATTCTTGTTATTAATAATTGGCAACAGGCAAAATTACTACTTAGAAATAGGAAGCTTAATACAGAGAAAATACCAGGTCCCATGCTGACATAGTTTGTAAGTAGTGGAGACTTTCCAGGGAATGAGAGGAGTGTAAGTTCTGAGAGGAAAGAATCGGGAATGAGAGCACATTATGATGGCAAACCCCCTGGCAGCTTATAGGAAATGATTTTTAAAAGCTAGTGTTAATTATAGAGCTGTCAGGGGCATATTCCTTTAGTTTGAGATACCTCATGTTTACTGTTAATTTAAACAATTTATTTTTAAGAGGAAATGAGGTATGCAGTGACCCAGAGGTAGTGTGCAAAAAATAGAAGAAAGTATGTCCCCAAGCACAGCAAATGAAGTGGAAACTTGTATTCAAACTGCATGAGTTAATCACCTAATTATTAGCACTCTGATGCAATACAGTATTGTTGAGTCTGGGCCTCTCGCTCACAGAGATGAATCATCGTTTCTGACTGAATGAGAGGCCTGAAGCATGGGAGGAAATGAGCATGAGGGATTTGATTTGAAAAAAGGTCTAAAAATATATTTTGATTGTAGAGAATGCATGTAGAAACTTAAAGAAATGGTTTGAAATTTTGGGGGAAAGCCTATTTACTTGCTTGCCAAGAGATAGATTGTACGATTTTAAACTTTGGAAGATGTATTTATTTGATGAGGACAATGCACATTAATCCACATTTCTGTAAATGATCCCGTGTTAGCCAGATGCAGGGCCTGAAATTAACAGTGGCAGAAAGCCAATGAGATGACTGATTAGGTTTTTTTTTTTTTTTTTTACATTACAAAGTCCGCCATTTTGTTGGATTTTAGCTAGCAATGTGGCGGCACATTACTGGGGTAAAGAGGCCAGCTGAAACGATCAACTAACAAAAGATGAGTATGAGTCAAAGAAAAGTAAAAGAAGACATTTTAATACAAAGTGGATAATTGGCAAAAATGACAAGGTTTGCTACGGTCTGATTTATGACAGCAGTACCGAACAAAATGTACTGCAGTGATTGTCGTGTGTATGGCTCAGAGAAAGCAAAGTCAA
>NC_045752.1:15012852-15033935 GCF_008692095.1 Etheostoma spectabile | reverse complement strand
AATCAAGACTAAAAACTTAAAATTAGAAGCAGTTAAGGACCATGAGTCATCAAAAAGCCACCTACAAACAATAAATTGTAAATGATCAAAGATTAATAATCTTCCAGAGGAGACCGCTGCGGTCAAGGCACTGATGTCCATTAAAGCAGCGCAAGTTGGAGAGAATGCAACTGTTGTTTCGGAACGTTCATGTGATTCCTGTTTTTTACCTTTTCATGAGGCCAAAAAATAATGAATTAGTGCTGTGATGGGTTAAACTTGATTCTTTTCAATATCTAAACATCTGTACTATAAAAGTTAATTAAAAAAAGGCTGTTGCATCACATCTGTTTATCTCTCCTAATATTTGATTCCAGCTGTTCATATTGACTCTTGTCAAAGCTTCCGTTCTCTTAAACACATCACAGACACAAGATAGAGGAAGTCATGTTTCTCTTCTTAAAGTCAATTAAAATACCTTATTTATGAGGTCCCTAGCTGTTTTCAAATGAGAGCTATTTCCATTGTTTTCATTTTCTCTGAAATCCAGAGAAGCGCCTGTTGAATCTTAAAATCAAGGACGAACTTTAATCAATACTTGGGATCGATGTGGGCACCATATAATTGCAACAGGCCCCTACTAGGACAGTACAAATGTCTCCCCTGAGTTTTGTGGCAAACATAAAAATGTTGACAAGAAGACACCGTCTAACATCAATGGGCTCCTTTTTCCCTTTTATTTCTAGAGGTAAGGAAAGGGAAGTTAACACATGACCTTTTAAAGTGGCGACTCCTTTTTGCCGTAATCTGAAATTGATTGTAGCCACGAAGTTCCTTCACCTACTGAAAAAGAAAATCATATGTGACATTTTGTGTCTATTTTCTCCAGTCAAGTACAAAACCTTGTATGTGGGCTTTTTTGGTGTTTTCAATACGGTTGTTAGGATTTCACACAAGCTTAACCGAAGATAATCCCATGCCCAGCTGCAGTGAACCTTCGCTGGCACTCCTACAAACGGCTGTAACTTGGAACTAAACGATAATGTAGTGTTGAAACACATTGCATGGAACTTATTTGCATAAGGTAACATTGGAATGGGAGCGGGAAATGCTAAGACAAATCTTGTTTTGGTGAATGGGGAAGAGTCCTTTGAATTAGTGGTGGGACACGTATACCATGAAAAATGGATGAGTTCTACCTCTCGAGACTAAAATTAGACAGGAACCTAATATGGCGAGTGTCCTTCAAGTAACACTGGGATTTATATGCAACAACAAGAGACATTGTGAGAGTGCTATTCCACAAAACACTTGCCAAGATAGGTAGAGAAGCCTAATGCCAGTCGACACACGGTGGAAAATCTGATTATTCCTTTTGGAGGAAACCAGAGCAGCCATTGAAATTAAGCAATGGCCTCTTTTCAAGCAATCATTTCACACAATATGATTACTGTGTGACAATTACAAAGGTGCTGAGGTAGAATATCAAATGTACAATGTAGTATGAATATTGCTACACAGTTGTCTCTACCAATAGCTACAGATTTGAGTGTGTGTGCATGCTAATGTTTAGGGGAATACATTTTAAGTGGGATCATTTGGCAAGCAGCTGATAGATGAGCTACTTAACTCGTTGCTAATTAATGAGGAAAATGAGTAAAGACCTTAAAGGTCCCATGACATGGTGCTCTTTGGATGCTTTTATAAAGACCTTAGTGGTCTCCTAATACCATATCTGAAGTCTCTTTCCCAAAATTCAGCCTTGGTGCAGAATTACAGCCACTGAGGGGGGCAAGGTGGAGGCTGGGGGTGTGGCCTTGACCAACTGACACTTTGCTTGTTTGAAAGCCATAATGTCTCTCTCTCAGGGGTGAGCCAAATTCTCTGGGCAGGCAAAGCAGAGACAGGGGAGGTAACCTTGCCCCTTATGAGGTCATAAGAGGCAAATGTAAAATTAGGATACCCAGTACTTGGTTTACACCTATCACAATTTCTAGTCACTGGGGCACACTAGGCAGGCTGGCCATAAAGTGAAATTGTTTTGCCATGGGACCTTTAATTAACTTTTTTGGGGGTCCTTTACCTTCTGGAAGAAGCATTTGAAGGAAAAAGACAGTAATCAATCACTTTCTGACATTTACAAGCTTGATGACTTTTTAATTTGTCAAATAAAGCTTTTGTATTCACATTTTACTGTAAATTAGTAACTTACAAACTACCTCTCAAGTTTTTGTTGTGGCTGAAAGCAGAAAGTAATTGCTTTTTGTCATGGAAACATAGGTGTGAACATTCAGACATGACAGGGTTGTTAAAGAAAGAGCCATAGTTTTTGCAAGATTCACACTTGCATGTTTTCTGTTTTCTAAAATGCTGCATTTTGCTGCTGGATTTTAAAACATATTTTGCTGTTGGAGCCTTAATTAATGACCAGCGTTAGCACAAAAAGACAAGACATTAATCCTGCTTTAATGCCTTTCTCCAGCCCTTTAGAGGGGTGGTGCAACAATAACATTAATGTGTAGTCTTAAAGCTTTAGTGCACAACTTTTTTATATGAATGAACATCCGTTACATTCAAGCCATTGCCAAATGAGTTGCTACAATGCTAATTAAGACTATCAGCTCCACACAACTCCTCTGTGTCCTCCTTGGCTACTGGTAACTGCGTGGAGGCGGGGTGGGGGGCAGTGCGCAATAATGTAAGGCTTGTATTATGTGGAAACGCCAACATTTCTTTTGGTCATTATTTAGAATTCCTCATCGGGGGCGACAGAAACTACCCCATATAGTTTTAATTTCATCTACCAAATTTAAGTCCAATATTCCCTCTCTCCTTTTAGCTCTTTTTTCATCTCCACCAACGTCTGAAGGAATTATCTGTACTCTTTAGCTACGAAATGCTTCAGTATGTTCACCAGCTAACATTTGGTACTGAGAGAGTTGTGTAAAGTAGGTTTTTAGGGCTTTTTGTGGTAAACAGCCGCTTGCTGCATCTTAAATGCACATTATGTAATTGTAAGATAAAAAAAAATGTGCTAAGGGGTCTCTAAATCAAAACAATATCAAAAGATTGAATTTGGTGACGTGGTGAAGTAGCGTGGGATCAGGGGAATTATGGTCCTCACCACCATTGTGGCAGTCAGTTTCTCCCGGTTAGGATTCCTTCCGTGTTCATTGTTCAGGAGGTTTTAAATTATCCATAGGGGTCTCCTCCTCCTCTCCAAAACAAACTAATCCAGTGATTCCAACCGGTAAAAACAATAAATAACGCCGTTAATATAAATATCAGTGTTTTTCTGATGCTATTTGGCGGGCAGAAGACAAACCAAAGGGGCTCAGCTGAACTTAAGCTCCAGATGTCTAATGACTAAAATCCTTCATAGTTTAAATTACAAAGATACTGAAAGTGTATTGGAAAAATGTGGCTCCAAACTGGATAATAAGTCAATTTAGGACCGATTCTGGCAAACAATAACTATGCTGATGCATGCTCAAAGGGGGATATGACTTCATTGAAAGGAATTACCTTGATTAAAATTACAGATTTCTCTGGGTTTGAACATTGCTGGAAACATTTGGGATAATGTACTACTCACCAAAATATTAACATAGGTCTAGTTGTTTAAAGACATTTTAATGGGCAAAAGTTAAACAGTATACCTTGAACACAGCATTGAAACTAAATCACAACAGTAAACCATAAAACCCAAACGGTAAACAAATAGAGCAGAGTTAGGCTGATCATTTTCTGTTGGTTTGGAAATTTGAGTGACACCTATCACATTTTACATGGTCATTTTCATTGCTAATCTGACGCCATTTAATTCAGGCGTGTGCCGACAGTGCCATGTCAGAGAATTGTGAAGGTCTGAGTGAGTGAGAGTGCACACTACCCGTACACAAAGGTAACTTGTGTGCTTATTCAGACATGAGCCACTCATGTAAAAATTGCCATCGTACAGTATCTATGTAACGACAAGCATATCTGAAAGAGCCTTTAATACAATTTTAAAAGTAACAAACAGGAAAAAAAATGCCACCTGCTGCTGTGACATAATTCAGTTGGTGGAGAAAACGTTATGTTCACATTATTCATGTCCACAGCATGGAGGCTCTGGTAGGGAGTGGTGGTGCTCTTTGTTTCAGTTCTGGAGGCTGTAGTTTCGAAGCACTAGACCATCCCTCTCTCTGTCTTTCAGTTTGAGCAAACACTGACTAAGTATTAACTGGACTTTTCTAAATCCAGAGACTGCAGGGTAAAGCTGTATCCCTTGTGAGCCTGCAGCACATCAGACATACAACAAGCCACATGGTGGAAGACAGGATACACTGTTGATGGCTCAACAAGGCACCGCTTCAGAGGAAACATGGCCAGTGGTGCAGAAAGGAGCTGCTTAATTGGCAGAGTTTGAATGCAAAAGCACTAATTAGCCGCGAAGAACACGGTTCAACTTCCGATTCCCAACAGCATTCTGAAAACTCTGCTGACATTTTGCACTCTGCAGGGTGGTTAGTCGGTGTGCAGAGTGCCACAATTCCCCAGAATAGAAAATACATGTGGCTTGTTAGCATTTGTTTGTGAATAGACAGTGAATTATCATTCAAATGAGCTGAGGCTACACAGACAGTTGTGCTTTTTGCACATCTCGGTTGTCTCAAAGCTTAAAATTCCTGCTTCTCTTTGTCTACATCTTCTGGATAATGTAATGGTGTGGACATAAAAATTAACAGGTTTTTTTTGGGGTAAATTGTATCCTTCATTTTTTCTTAATTCAGTGTTACACATCAGGGGCCCCCTTTAAAACACATGATAAACACTGTTTAGTGGTCGTAAACATAATTTGCACGCATGTTTGTTTGTGCAACAACGCATAGATGCAATAAGGATGATCAGTTTAACAATGTGTCCTCTCAGGTCAATTGCGCTCTATGCCATATCACATGCTCACATTGCGGCAATAAGCGCATACATGTGAACTCTCTCATGTGAAATAATTCCATTATTCATGTCACCATCAAATCTGGAAATGAGCTAAGCAGCACAGTCAGGTCCATGTTTAATATTTCAATGGAAAACATCAGAATGAATGAATACTGTGCACTTTTGTATGACTCCAGTTATCCAAAGTGACAAATGAAAAAATTATATATATATACATATATATGTATTTTTTTTTTTAAATAAGCAAACAAGTGTAAAATGGGTACTTAACTTCTTTGCAGAGGCTGTCTTGAATATGATTTATGTTGAGGAAAATAACAATGGGTTTTTTCCCAAGGAAGCTGGGTGCAAAATAATTGCATCTAGTGAATTCAAAGTCTCATCTCGGCAACGTTGTGCAAAGCGGAGGAAAGGATTTATAGCCAAGATTATTATGCACCACAAAAGCCACCCATGCTTTTAAATGTTGTATACCTCAAACTACACATATTAGGGTAACCGTGCCATTAACGTTAGCTCAAAGGTACTGTACTGCAGATGGTACTTCTCGCAAAGATACAGCACAAAGCATTGATTTATTGGACACCTTAGGGCACGAAGAAAAGTCAATACGATCATTATTAATTCATAGATAATTTTGTGTCAATCAATACTGTAATTTGGAGTAGTTTAAACATTAATTGGTACAGTCCAATTAAGTCCTTCTCTTCGTCTAAAATGCATTTGCTCTGCTCCTGCCAAATGTGATGTGGTGTGATAATGAACAGGGCTTTAATGGTGTTTGTCTTGAAAGATTAAAATCATGTGCACCGAGCACTGCTTTGAGTATTTCGGAGATCTGTTGGAAGAGCAGATTCTCAAGCTTTACTCGGTTAAATTCACATTAGAAATCACAGTCAACTCGAGCAAACAAGGGTTTTTATCTAATCTCGTATAAGCTTGGCTTTCCTCATTTCTTCATGTATTTCTGCTTCCCTCATACGGCACTCTCTTTATTCATCCTTCTTCTGTCTCTCGCTCTCACTCTCACAGTGACTCATGCATCACCCTACAGCTCCTTTTCGGCTGTCAGATTTTCTACAGTTTCACTGACTCTAATCCAATTCAGAACCAAATCCCAAAACGCTCAACATCAGGCTGCCCTTCTCAATGACCCCCGTCACCACTACCATTTACCCAGAATTCTGTGGGATCTTGCATGTTTTCCATCTTGAAACATAGGCCTCTCAATCATAAGCCTGTAATGTGCCATAGGTAACTTCTTCTAAAGTCTGTAAATTCTTTATTTGAACTTCCATTCAATTATATTGTCAGCTTGTAAAGTTGATATTGTGAACATGTTGGCAAACAGCTTATTTACAAACAGAGCAACATTAGCATTGATTTAGAGTCAAGCTTTTGTCCACCTAGCGAATCAATGCCAAGCCATTCACTCTCCTTCCATTCAGTTCTGTTTTGGTATCCACCAACTCCAGAGGGAAATATCCAGCTCTTTAGCAGCTACATCCATTTTTTTATCAGAAATGCTGGAGAGTCTAAAATGTTCCTTAATTGCAGAGTTACGTGATCATGATTACTAGGAGTAACACATTACATGTAGTAATTTTCTTTCTTGTAAATATACATATATTGGTGCAGCTCTAAAAAGTCATTTGGAATGTCTACAAATGTGCTATTAGATGTGATACCTATTAATGAGATCAAAGATTACAAATTTGGTATCATTCCTATATTATTTGTAATTGTTGTTGTTTTTTAAATTTGGTACCACATTTCTTACTCCTAACCATTTTGGAAGAGATTTTTATTTCCATCTGCCATTCACTCCTTCCACCATCTGCCATTGCCAGAAAGTCTGAAAAGCTTTAGCTCTATTTAGTTGGGAAAACACAGGCCTCGTTAAAACAAGCTACTAAATCTCCAGCTAACGCTGAACAGGTGCCACATGAAACAAAAGAAAATATAGGCTGCGAAAGCCACCATTCTTTTCAGCAATTACCTCACATATTGATTTTAATGTTTGAAGAAGAATTTGCTAAAATGCTAGCTACAGTTTAGGGATTTTCTGTTCAGATCAGTTACTGTCATTGTTTGAAACATTTGCCATATCTTTGAAACATTTGCCATACAGACTTGAAGGATCACATGCTGTTATATTATATCACATTCTGCCAACCTCTATCAGCTGTCCGTTCAGTCATTCTGTGGTGGGAGAAACATGTCTTAAAAACAATTACTGAAAACCTGAAAACAAAAAGCAGTTGGAAAACAGTGGGCTTTGTATGCCACGTATGGATTGGTCTTCGGCGTATCAAGCTGTCATTTTTTAAGCTTATCTACTTATATGTGCTAAAATGGTAATTTGATCTCAAGCTATGATTTACAGTATTTGGGGAATCATTTTTATTTTATCTCCACCATGAAACCTGGATCTGGACATATTTTGATTTAAGATATCTCATGTAAATATGTCAGAACTGTTAGGATTACAGCATTACAATGCTGAAAAAGTCTCTGTGAACTCAAATACATTCACAGTTAAGAATTTAGATGTGTTCAGTGTTCCCTTTCTTTCTTTTAAGGTTTAACTCCAGACACAGTAAAAAAGGTCCAAATGACAATAGCCATTTTAGCATGTTCTTTTCTCTGTTATGAGCTTAAATTACTTACAAGGCTGTCATGTTTTCATGTCCGCACCAACTCTCTTAGCAGAACCCTGGTGAGACAGCATGCTGCCTGACACACAACTCTCCTCCAACACATCACCAGACCAGTTCCCCACTGCAGCAACAGACAACTGGACTGTAATTATTGAACAGAGAGGCAGAGAGGTACTGAGGCTGACGGCTAAAGGCAGACAGATAAATACACAAAAACAGAAGCAGGCTTGTGGACAGATAATAAGGTAGACAGACAGAAATAGTTACCAGAGCACCAGAGTGATGGGCAACAAGACAGGTTGACAAATAGCAAGGCGTCCAGAATGACAGATTGGAAACACCTTAAACTCGTCTCTGCTAAACCAATGAAACTGAATTTCCAGGTATGTATTCAATGTGTGTGTTCCCCTACTGCGAAGACCAAAGGAATAGGAAAAAATAACGTCAACCTCCTTATTCTATTTCCTTCTTTTTTTCATTAATGTGATTGACACACTACATAGAGCGGATGGGAGTAAGGGTTTGTAGTTGCTGTGGCAACGGCCTGCTCTTTGTTAAAGGCTACATTCCTGGCATCTGATGTTTCTGTGCTGAGATCGATAAAAGCCCAGCCTGCAGGGACTGATGAACAGACTGGGGCTTTTGCCAGGCCATGAAGGACCAGGGAGAGAAAAGGAGTTAGGTGGAAGATGTGTGAACAGGAGGACAGAGAGATAAAACAGCGAGAGGAAGAAAGAGGAGCGATATGGAGATGAGAGCAGTGCAGCTGCTGAGCCGGGCGGTGGGGTGAGTGCTGTGGGAAAGAGACAGAGTGAGTGTGTGCGCTCTCCGGCTCCTTCTGCCTCTTCTCGGCTATTTTCTGAACGTTACTCACTTCACTATCAAAGTAAAGGTATGTGACTGTCTGCATGCTCTTCATCTGCTCACCTTGGCTGGATTTGATTGGCTTGAAATGCTTTGCAGTGACTGACAGAGCTCTGCAAGCAGTCAAAAGTCTTTTTAAAGGCACCTTTCATATTTCTAGCATTTTGCTTTGCCTTTTCTGATGTGCACTTAAATTTCCAGTGCTCACAGATGTGTCTTACATTGTACACACCTAATTGGCAAAGATCGCCATGAGCAGAATGCAGATACCACTGGTAATGAGGCAATTACGGTCTGCCTCACTGTCTGCATAGCCATCTGTCAATTCAACAACCTGTGGCTGCTGGAAAGTGTTTTTTCTGTAAAAGGTCTGTGTCTTTCCAAGCCATGAGGAAACACGTTTCTCAGAGAGCATACTGTTTTATGTTTCATGTTTGACTTATAGATTCGTGCCCTCATCACCCAGCCGTTATCTTCTCTTTCCAAAAAAAAAAAACCTATTGTGGTTGAGAATTGGAGGTTCAATGAGTAAGTGAGTAAAATGCAAGAAGAAGAAATAACCAGAAAAAAACAATCACCAAAGCAATCCAAAATATTTCAAGAATCACTGCAAACTTTAATTAAACTTAATTTCCTCATATTGTAAAATACTGTTAAACTTCTAAAGACAAAATAATATGCATCATTGTCCTTTTGTTTATTGATTTTTACAAGTTCAGTTATCCTGTTTTGTAGAGTAGACAGTGCTGCTATGCCAACATGCTTTTTATCATCATGAGCTGAGACTGTGTGTGCCACAGAGACAAGCACAGTGACTGGCTGCAGTGATGTTTCTCTACCATACTGTACATATTGGGATTCAGCCAGCTTTGGAAAAGCCCGATCATTTCAAGAATAAAAGTCATACAACAAATTTAGACTATAAAGAGTCATTTTTAGGGACAGAAACTAATAGAGCATCAAAGCAATGAAGCAAAGAGACACTGTTGTGTTGATTATGTAAATGTATGCATATGTTATTTTTCACAGTACTTGCGCTGATTGCTTGCTTTTTTTATTGATCATTAAATAGGTTATATATGCATTCTCTACCTAAAATAATGTACGTTTAGATTTCAATTTACAAATATAGAAACTGTAAAGTCCATTCAATGTAAAAAAAAACAAAAAAAAAACAATGAGCCAGTTAGATGACTCAGTATGTTGATTACTAAAAGGAGAAATACATATGCCTGGTGGATTCACGAAATGAAGCGAATACTCGCTGCCATTTCATTCCCTGTAGTTTGTATTTTAGTTTGAACACTTGCAACCTAGTCCGCCCTCTTAGAAGCATACACCATTATCGTTGATGCAAAATACACAATCACACACTTGCAGAAAGACCAATTCCGCATGGGCATTTAGCCTCACTGTACTCTAATAAGGGTAATTTCCCGCCATCGGGCTGAAACATCTTCCATCCTAATGAAACATCCCCAGTAAGCCTGAAACTTTTGTGCTAACACAGTGATGGACGTTCACATTTTTTTGCAGCTGATATTTCTCTTGCTCTGTCATGCCCTGCTGTGAGTTTAATTCCATTGTATCCACCTTGCCTGGAAAAGGGACAGATCATTATGGGAGAAAAGACTTGGCAGTTTAAAAAGACATGAAGTGTAAAAGGTTGAAAATGTAAAAAGGCAGGGGGGCAAAGAGGTGAAGACAGTCTGAGTTAAACTGAGTGTGGAGTATTCTAACACATTTCTTTTCATGTATTGTGTCTTGCAGGGCTTGTTCGTGATGGTGCGCTATATGGACAAGAAGCTGTGCCATGACAGAGGGCAACGTGGGTAAAAGAGACATGCGACACCCAGCCCTGAACCACTGCCACCTCTTCCTGGGCGGGGCCTTGCTGCTTCTCCTAGCCAGCCCGGCTCTGAGCTGCCCCGCCCGATGTGAGTGCTCTGCCCAAAGCAAGTCGGTTAGTTGCCACCGCAAACGCCTGCCCACCATCCCTGAAGGCATCCCCATTGAGACGCGCGTCCTAGACCTCAGTAAGAACAAACTACGTATCATCACCCCAGACAACTTCTCTTCATTCCAGCAGCTGGAGGACCTGGACCTTAGCGACAACCTCATCAGTGTGGTCGAGCCCGGCTCGTTTCGTTCTCAGCTTGCTCTCCGCTCACTCAACTTTCGCAGCAACTTACTTCAGCTGGTTCCTGCCGGCGTGCTGTCAGGCCTGACCAACCTCACCCGCCTTGACCTCAGCCACAACCGACTGGTGGTTCTCCTGGATCATGCCTTCCAAGATCTGCGCAGGTTGACGTCCCTTGAGGTGGGTGACAACGAACTGGTTTTCATCTCTCAGCGGGCTTTTACAGGATTACTTGGGCTCCAAAGTCTGACTCTGGAACGTTCCAACCTGACCGTGGTTCCTTCTGATGCTCTGGCCCATCTGCACAGCCTTGTCGAACTGCGCATGCGCTACCTGAGCATTAGTTTTCTCAAGCCTTACTCCTTTAAGAGGTTATTCCGTCTCCGCCGCCTAGAGATTGATTACTGGCCCTGGCTAGAAACACTGCCTCCCCTCTCACTGCATGGCCTCAACCTCACAACGTTGTTCATAACCAACACTAACCTGTCTGCCTTCCCCGACGCAGCACTGCGCAATCTGCCCTACCTCACACATCTCAACTTGTCCTACTGCCGCATCCAGCACATCCATAAGGGAGAGCTTGGTCAACTCCCGTACCTGCTGGAGCTCCACCTCCAAGGGGCTCAGCTGATTTCTATTGAGCCCTTTGCATTTATGGGCCTCAAATCTTTGCAACTACTGGATGTGTCGGACAACCGCCTGGACTCTCTGGAGAGTGGAGTGTTTGCCTCGCCAGACAGCCTCCAGAGACTCTGTCTGGGTGGAAACCCATTAGTGTGCGATTGCAGATTGCTTTGGCTGCTCAATAGCCATAAGCCTCCATCTCTTCAGATTCTGGATGTGCAGCCAGAGTGCAGCGCCCCCGAGCACCTCTTGGGGAAACCTCTCCGTGACCTCAAGGAGCCTCTGGTCTCCAGATACATGACCTGCACCAAACCACGGATTGGACCCAACACGACCCAGTTGCTGATGGCTGATGAGGGTCAGCCGGCCCGCCTGAGCTGCATTGCAGAAGGAGCGCCTCGGCCCTCAGTGGTTTGGATTACACCTCACAGACGCAACATCACAACCAAGAGCAGTGGCAGGGTAGAAGTCCAACAAGATGGTACCCTGGAGATCAAGGCAGCAGAGCTACACGACAGCGGGGTGTACTTGTGTATTGCCAGTAACCCTGCTGGCAACGCTAGTCTGTCAGCCTCTTTAGCTGTGAAGAGCCTGGGCATTGGGGACAGATCTCACTATAGCAACAGGAGCTCAAACTATCTGACAGACTCTAACAGCACATGGGGGAATGGGACAGTACTGTACAACATGACAGTCCCTATAGACATTAAGACTATCATTATATCCACAGCCATGGGCTGCCTGTCCTTCCTAGGTGTGGTCATCTTCTGTTTCCTGCTTCTTTTCGCCTGGAGCCGAGGGAAAGGACGCCATAAGAGCAACTTTGATATTGAGTATGTCCCTCGCAAATCCAACGGGGCATCAGCAGATGTTGCAGAAACTAGTGGCCCACGACGGGTCAACATGAAAATGATTTGAAAACAATGCAGACTGACGAATAGGATAGCAAAGTCTACAACAAAGTGCACACATATCAGCTGAAAAAAAAATTGTTTTTCTAAGACACAGTGGAGTTGTGACAAACGAAAGTGACGTACTAATATAGTGGGTGTCATTATGACGGTGGTTTTAGTGATAAAGTGGGCATGTGAATATAAAAGTGAAAACCGTGGATGTGTTCATATGAAATAATGTTCTCATACATTACATTGAATATAATACTATAACCAACATATCAATATGAGAGTGATATAGTGCTGCACTAGGCATGTGTTTCAGTGGTGATGTGATGAGTAATGATGTTGTCGATTCACCATGACATCAAGGTGAAGGAGGGAGCTGCTGGGAGTGACGGGGCATCTTTGCGTGGCAGTAGAGTTATCATCGCTGCAACATGTCTGGACTAAATCGTCGAACACCCATCTTAGCTGCAGTATGAAAGGTAGTGTGTTGTGTTCATGTGTGCGCTTGAATGTGAGAGTGCATCTGTGAGCGAATGTTGCATTTGTGTGTTTCTTTGTGCATGTGCACGCATTGCCTTTCTCGTGGGACGGAACAATTAAAAGGAATGATAGGGTCCAAAGCATTTTTCCAGGCCTTTTGTTCTTGTTCTGTCATTGTGACAACAGTATTGTCACTGTTGAGTAAAAGAGAGGATTATCTAAGTTTGTATGCAAAGATAAATGCTGCATACATTTTGAAATAGGTCATTGTTCCCCTTGGAATGACTCCAACATTTTTCTAAACTCAAGGAAACTCAGAGACAGTAGTTACAATGTAAGGGTTGTCTTTACCATAGAGCTTACTTACCTGCAGCACTAGACATTTTTCCTGAGAAATAGCAGTGGTGAGTGTTGTTATTACTCTGAAAAAATGCTTCCAGCAACAGAAATGGCATGTTAAACCCATTTTATAACATGATCAATCACGGGCAGATTTCCCTGCCAGACAAATCCCTGGATATGATATAAAAGAGTTGGTGGCCAGATATAATGGCAAAGATTTACTGGCCGGTACCCTCTTTGGGACAAGACAAAGTTGAGCTTCACAGATTTATGGGTAGAATTTCCCCCCTCTGACATTTTCCTTTGATCGCACCACTTCAAACTGGTGTGTTCGGATTCTTCCCTAGGGCACCATGGGGTTGAGAGTATTTAATAGATGGCCATTTGAAAGTTGTAGCGGAATCTTGTATTGTTTAGTTTTTTTGTTGAAAATGTTTTAAATGTTAAGAAAAAAGAAACCATTTAAGGGCAATTCTTTGTAATGCAGGGACGTGGGTGTTATCTTGTGTGATCCTGTTGTGATAAAATGTTCAAGGTTGTATAATTGTTTTCATATGACAAATTTATGGGTATATTTTCAAATGGAAATAAATCTCAAACGTACCCCCAAAATTGGAGTTTCCAGTAGTTGAAATTTTGTTGACTGACTTCACAGTGATGTTAACATATTTCCTTTTAAGTCCTTTTCTATGAATCCTATTCCCTAAATGATATCAGTTGTAATATTTTAAAATGTTCCTCTAACCCATATCTCTCTGTCATTGAGTATTGTATTGATCAGTAATGACTTTTTCCAGCTTTATTTTGCTATTTATATCATGTCATATAGTAAACATTATATTGTAACTATTCAACCTTTATGTCATTTTTACTCATATGGTCAGTATAATATTACATGGGCAATGTGATTTTTATATTACTGGAACCCTGCTTGCATCTCTGCAGGCTATTTTGACAGCTCAGTCTGTGCCTCCTGTCCAGACGCTGTCTACCAGTTGGCTGTTACAGGTGTTAATGCACTAGTCAAGCTTGAACATTGGATTCATTACACACTTACATCAGGAAAAGTGTACAGTACCCAACATGGTGAATAACATACAGATACACAACAATAAAAACATTGTGACTGAAAAATTGGCTGATGCCTTCAAAGTAGCCACGGATGTCCAAACTATAGACCTTCAAGGCCAAATTACTGCTCTTATCTGATGTTTTCTCATATGAACTCCGGACAACGTCTGGACCAGATTTTTCTGACAGTTGCCCTTTCACACATGTAGCACACAATGGGAGATTGTTCGTATCAGATGTGTCCCCATCTACTGGAAATACTCCATTTGGTTTAGACAAGCGGAGGTGCCTGGGTAGAGCGTGCAAGGGGCCGAACATGACACGGACTACATCACATAGCTGGTTCATAATTTGGTCATTACAGTCAAGTCTCTTGCCGTTCCTTGAATAAGTCTGACGATTTTGGCGTCAGCCCTTAGCGGCAGAAGTTCCCGAATCCTGTCATCTTTCCAGTTAGACATTGTCGTTTGCGTCTTCATTGGACAATTAACTGCTCCATTCCTCATAAATGGGCTAAATCGGACATTAGACAAACTTTGTACTTGGGGGCTGGCAGGGTAAAGTCCTTTTAATGTCTGGTCCAACTACATTCACATTCTCACATACAGCTTTCCTGAGTCATTTCTAGATAATTTCAGTGTTGCAGTGCATGTGTGAAAAGGGCTTAGGATGGTGGACATGTTCAACTTTACACCTGCATCAACATGTTAATATTGTCACTGTTAGCATGCTGACATTAGCATGTAGCTCAAAGCACCACTGTGCCTAAGTAGCCCCACAGCGCTTGGCTGTACACTCTGGTAACAAACGAAGGAATCTCCTGCTTCTTGTCCACAGTTCACTTGCAGTGCATGGCTCCTGGTTTGTGCCTAATCTTCTCACACAGTAACAGAGCCATGGCAGTGCTGAAAAATTCTAGATTGTATATTAATATTTAAGCTGTTGAAGAATGGAGACCCTGACCCCATGTTGTCCAGATGGGAATTGGAAAACTGTGACTCCATGCAGCTTCCCACTGATCAGAAAACATAAAAACTGGGACACATGAAAAACCTCAGAATTGGGACACTTTGAGCTGCAGCATGTATGTAGCCCAAATAGCCTGTAAGCGAAACATACCACATTACATGTCCTGACACGTAACTATGGTTTAACCCTGCGTGTATGGTCATATCCGTATATTCTGAGCCAAGGCCAATAGGCTACGCTGATAAAGACTTCACAGCGGCCTCACCTGACAATCAGATTAAAGGAAATGATAATTTGGCCTCCTGCAAGTGTCTTATTCAGACTACACTTCATGCTATCATGCTAATGGTAAAAAGAAATCTTTCTTTTGTGTGACACCTCACAGGGAATATTCAGGATGCTGTTATGGCATCAAGAAGATCAAAGTCCCTCCAACAGGCTTTTGTTATTGTCACTGTAGTTTCCCTTTTACAGAGCAAGTGCTATAATCAATGGAGAGGAAATGTAATGAAAAGATTACATCTCGATTCCTCACATCGTATCTCTCTTTAATGGAGGATTTACAAATCTGTTCTTTAATGATTCCAGCTTATTCAAACAGAGTGTAATATATATTAGAATGTAAACAATTCCCTTGGTCTGTGAGCTGATGATTTAAAACACTGTATTATTGGGTTAGTTTTATGCCTGTGATTAAAACCTGAACCAGCATCTATTGCAGTAAATATACGATGCCAGGACTTAAAGTGAATTAAAACCGTTGAGGAGTGTTTGGTGGCTCTCAAGTAGAGGTGTTTCCGCTCAGGGCCATGCACCCCTAAATGAATAATTTCACACATCATAAAGGATCTTCATAAAGAAGATGCAGCCTCATCAAAGAGCATAAATCAAAGTGAACCAGATTCTATGAGCCTGGGTGCTGCATTAGTATGAGTTTAGCCTGGTCGTTAAAGAGGAGCTTCGCCATAGTGGACGTCCAGGTTTGAGTCATCTTACAGTGGGATCTTTGACCCGTTGGCCAGTGATTTAAATGAAAAGATTTTTTTCCCATGCTGATGGCTAATTTTGCAGTGGGGGTTATAAATTCATCCCATCTCATGAGATTATCTTTCTGTGGAAGAAAGCCAACTCTACTTCAGTGCTTACTACTTCCCAAAAACTGAGCTGACGGGAACTGACTGATTGGAAAGAGGTATTTACATTATCCAATTGAAAAAAATGTTAAAGGTCCTGAAAACCCCTTTTTTTCAATCAGCTTCTAACTATGAGCAATTGGGTCCTTCGAGAACAAAACATTTTGTGCTAAAGTTAAAACAATTTTTCATATGTGAGATAACATTTGCTCTTTTTGCTGGTTTGAAGTTGGTGGGGCAAAGTTGGAAGAAGATGATGTCATGTGCTTCCGCGCACCAATCAGGATTCACTGTCATCAAATCCTTTCACAGACCCCAAGCAGCAAATTAGCATTTGAGTGTGAAACTTGAAAAATAGAACCTGTTGATATAGCGTATAGTTATTTTTTACTACAAACTTTAACTTTGATTGTTGTTATTTGTTTCCCCAGTGTGACAATGTCCACATGAAATCTCCCATTTGAATTTGTTTACTAATTCAACAACAGGCTTTATCACCAATTATCAAACTGACCCTACCTTATATGTGTTACCAGTCATCCTGCTGTCTGTTTGCTCCAGACGTCTGTGCTGTTCTGAAGTATTCTATACAGCAGCCCAAATCCATAAAAAATATTGGAGTTTGGAGCGGGGGCTCTTCCCGGTGGCCTGAGGCTCGCTGATGATGGACAGACGATAATGAAAGGTTAGTCGCTAATCAAGCCCGCCTGCAAGTTCAAGCCACACTGAACCTCAGAAGGCCTTCAGTAAGGAGCTGTAAAAGTGTAATGTTAGCCTCTTGGTTTTGATGGTGCTAGTGTTGTACTGTTGTAGTAACAGCTGCTGCTCTGTAGCCAAGTAGTTGAACTAATTCTCCTCAGACCATCCATTAACACAGCCTTCTTTGCATGTGGAGTACATTACTACACATACAGTGGGTACATTAATCACTCTTCTCATCTCTCCTGATACAAACTACATGATGTTAACTATTCCAGTTATTGACCTATCAACTTCACATACAGTACCACTAAGAAATTAAGAATTATTTTGAAACTTACTTCACTGATAGTTTTTAGTGCCATATTTTTTGAAACAAAATGGCCCCTGTTCAGAGCAGAAGTAATCATAGACTTAATGGTGTGAAAACAGATGGAGCCCCAGATTTATAGTTGTGTTTACAGCTCCTCAAGTTGCAGCTTAGCATTTTCTGCAGTGTTGGAAATGTTCTTCCTCTGAAGCATCCACAGATACTAAATTATATCTCTGCAGAAATGAATAACAGAATGAAGCAAGTATCTGATGTTTTCATGAAGTAAGATTAAAACACGCTTTTACGTGACTTTTTGAAAGAGAAAATAACATATTATTCCTAAAATAAAAAGTTACTTTTAGAAGTAATATTACACACACTGTCTTAATTTAAAGTTACATTCAAGGCTTTTGCTACTACAACCACAGGTCTGGTAGTAACTTGGTGGCTAATGTTGTGCTGGATGTCTGTTGCTTACAGTTAGTGTGATTCTAAAGTACAAACTGATGTGGATTTCTTTTACATTGCTAATCTGCTAATCTGCAGTCAGTATACATTCAAATTTAATGCCAATTTAAACCGCTTATCAAGAAAATCTGCAAAAGAAAATGCAAAGGAATATGCGTTTCCATCCACTACTCTTGATGTGCAAATGTAGACCAGATCACAAAAACCGGCAAGTGGCATTAATTCTCTAGTCGGGTGGCATAAATCAATTGCAGAAGAGGATGCAGAAACATAATTAATAATTAATGGGTGGCAGTAGCTCAGTCCATAGGGAGTTGGGTTGGGAACCGGAGGGTCACTGGTTCAAATCCCCGTATGGACCCAAAAAGTTGGGAGCGTGGATTGGTGGCTGGAGAGATGCCAGTTCACCTCCTGGGCACTGCCAGGTGCCCTTGAGCAAGGCACCGTACCCCCCGACCGCTCAGGGCGCTGGTTCAGCTGGCAGCCCACTCACTCTGACATCTCTCCATGTATAGTGCATGTATAGGTCCTGAGCATGTGTGTGTATTTCAGGCCTGTGTGTGAGTACTAACAAAAAGTGTGTACACAGAGTGCAGTACAGTAATTTCCCCATTGGGGACTAATAAACAAATTATCTTATCTTAATCTTATCTTAACAAACGCCAAGCCTCAGAAGATGGGAACCAAGTATTTACCTAATGTAAATATTTCTTTGTTTTATGTATGAGGATTGTTACAGATTGAGTGACAGATATTCAAAAATCATAACTGATTCGCTATGTTTGTTTAATTGCTCTCATTATCACATTTAATCTTTTTTCAACTTCCAGAATTTCCACTCAACTGAAAATGCACATAAATACATACATACACATTTTGTGATGTTAGCGCAGCTATTTTCTTCTTTGTGGAAATCTACACTAATGATGTTCCATGCTGGAGAGGAGTGAATTTTACTATAATTTGTCAGTGATGGTAAAACTGTCCTTACCAGCATCACCCCATTTAACCCTGTTCTAGACAAAGTCAAGCGCAACTCCTCTCATCTCTGTGGAACTGCCCCATTAAAACCCAGCTTGTGGCAAGTGTCAGCGAGTGCTTCAGTGTGAAAGATGAGAGCAATAACAGAAAAGAATCACATTGCAACAGTAGTCGACCCCTTGGGTTTGGATTGAATTGAGACGTCGTCTAAAGCTCTGGGGGCCGAAAATGTTGAAGGTGACGTCATTTTACAGACTTCTCCCCTGAGTTGTGTAAGACTTTATATCTACTTCCGGGATTGCTCCGGTGCCGCCGGAATATCCCCCGGATGTCCGTTACCTTCCACTTTCTTTGTGTTGTAATTTTAAACTCTGGTTGATTTATAAGTACTATGGTTACTGCTCCTCAGATCTCTGCAGGGTAAATCCAGACACCTAGCTGGACCATCTGTCCAACCTGAGTTTTCTGTTGCATGACTAAAACCACTCTTGAATTTACAAGTTCCACCAAAACAAGTTCCTAACCGAGGCTATTTTGCAGAGGCTCCGTGACCCAAGTTGATTGTGATTGGTTTAAAAAAAATGCCAATAAACTAGAGCACGTTTTTCTCCCATCCTGGAATGTTGTGTGGACCAGCAAGACCCTCCTCCGCAGCGCTGTGAGCGAGACTATGTGAGACTGGGCCAGGAGCTTATGTAACCTCCCTGTAGAGAGTTACATGTGTATTAAGAATTACAGCTGGGTCCCTGAGGACATGTGGTATGATTTGTGCTCAGGCCATGGAGAATTAGAGTCATATCAGAGATGTCCTCTGGGCTTCACATGCCACACGTGTGGACACTAACCCTAAGTGTTCAAGCTGCACTGCAGTATTGCACCTATAAAACCCCAGAGAGATACATTTATTTTGAAGGATAAAGAGAAACATGTCATTTACATATCGGTTTATCTTATCAGTGCAAGTTAATTCTTTTTTTTTTACTGTTGCACTGCAGTTAGCCAACAAGTGAGAAGAATGATTATAAATGATTAATTTGTGAGTTATGACTCCCTGCCCTGTTTCCTCCCACAGATACTAAATCACAGAGGAAGAAAAGCAAAGCTAGGTGCTGATTAATTCAAACATTATTCTGCTTACAATAAGCCTCCCAGTCAGCTTTAAATAGGCCCATTGTTCAACTGAAATTTGCTTACACAAGACAGAAGTCTTTTCACACCAGTGTTCATGTGAGTCAGTGAGTCACCAATTAATTTGGTGCATTCTGGAGGGCTGGCCAATGGCAGTTATTTTACACCAATCGCATGTATTACAAGCCGGTTTAACCACACAGATGTGACCTACATGCAGTCTGTCTGGACTTTCCATGGGACACCATGTTTTTTTTATTAACTCACATAAGCACAGTTAAAACTCCTATAAAAGTGCTACAAATACTGGATTCTGCACATTTTTTGCACATATTGGCCCAGGAAGGATCCATCCTCCGTTTAGCACTGGTCACGTGTCAGCCAGCAGTCAAAGTGATGAGGCAGAAGTCAGCGCCTGTACTGGATGAAGAGGTCACAGCCATGCTTAGAGGGTCAGGAGAGCTAATTAGACAGAATGAATGACTGGGACCTGAGGGGGTGAATGCAATTACCAACAGAATGAAAGGCATAAGTAGAGGAGATAAACCCATGAGATATCCATTGATGAAAGTATAAATCTTTTAACTTTAAGCCCTGAAATACCTGAAGTAAAAATCAAATGTGCTGCGCTGTTAGGTGGGTCAAGCTTTGCAATTGCAGGAAGCTTGCCGCTTTCGGCTTATTGCCACACAGCAGCACACACTATTCATGGTTAGTTGCAGGGAAAAATATGCCTCCCTTCTGTCAGGGAATGTGTGGACAATATGATATGGACAATATCCATGATGACTATGTACATTTTTTCTGCTTGTGTAACCGGCAGGTAAAGCCCACCTTTGTCACGCCCACCTTTCCCCTCACAATAAACCAATGCCATGAGTCTCCAGATCAGTCCCTCGGTAATAAAGCCCAGAAGTAAACTGGCCCTGCATGCTCAGTGAGTTACTCTGGCATCGAGTAATGCTGCTCATTAACTATACTCTTGTAACCGAGCTGCACCAAACACATCGGTGTATCTGAAATAGGCGGGCCAGAGGCCAGCAAAAAAGACGACAACAATTTAATCTACCAGTTAGCTCCGCTTGTAGCTAAGCATATGAGGCTCTGGTTGGTCGTAGTGTTATCCAATTGAGGCCAGTGAGACTTTTAATTGTGAGATGGGCAACTTTCATTACTCAATGCCTTAATCTTTCAGATTTGGGTCTGGATTTCCAGGCTAGGGAACCCCTGGTTTAAAGACGAAGTAGCTCAAGCTATATTGCGTAGTTTCTGTCGCTCCCATGAGGAGTTCTAAGTAATTACAACAAAACTGTCCAGGCGTCCACATGATACACGCCTTATGAGATTGTGGATGCGCCCCTAACCCTCCTCCACACAGTTGCTAGTAGC
>NC_045752.1:14978184-15012842 GCF_008692095.1 Etheostoma spectabile | reverse complement strand
ACACGGAGGATTAAAAAAACATGATGGAATCTTCAGAAAAGGTAATTATCTCCACTTGAGTTTCTGCACAGGAAAGTCACCAGAGAACACAATCTTCTGAACATAGCCATACTGAGAAAACCAGAGAGAGTTGTGTGGAGCTGATAGTTTTAATTAGCTTTGCAGCAGCTCATTTGACAATAGCTTGACTGTAACAGACGTTTATAAATAAAATGTTTATAATATAAAAGTTACGCACTAAAGCGTTAAGCGAGTTTTTAGTAGTAGTGAAATTGGGTTTAAATCCCACGCTTTGGTTATTCTTTGGGTAAAAGTCCCAAGGTGGCATTGTCGATATTTTATCTGTCAGACAATTCAGCCAACACCCCTCCACATGTTCGGTGGCATTTGCCAAATTAAATGGTGAGCTGGAAAAGCTGCGGAGTATCTGGGTAACAAGGATCACCTGCTCCTAAATATATACATCCCTGTCTCGGAAGGTGCTGCAAGATGAGTTGGAATAAGCCTGCAGATGGCAGAATGTCTCTTCAAGCACGTATGGAGAGAAGCAGTCTGAATAATCATTATAGCCTCTTCAGCTCTTTCCCAAAAAGGAAACAATAAGCAGAAGAAGTACCGGTGCTGCATGTTTTATGTCGTCTGTTTGATCCAGGATAAAAGGTGCACGGGAAACCCAGACGGCTGCCTGCTTGGCTGCCTTTCAAAGACTGTCACCATTTGGAAATGACTGGGAGTCCCTTCATGTCTTAGCGGTATAGGAAGGATGTCAAGAGGAATTTGAATCTGTAGAAGTAAGACCAATGTTGACATTTAACAGCGTCTGAAGGCACAATTGTAATAAATAAAAGCAACAGGGTATAAATGAACAACAGTTTGTGCGTACAAGAAAACATCCCTTATAATAATAATATAATAAATGACTTGAATGAAAACCAAGCATATCCCAGACAAGATGTACATAGATACTGGAAGGTTCTGAAAAACTTCAGATATGCTATCAAAATGTTTGATTTCAACAATACATGTATTGCACCTATGATGCAATGATAAATGTAAAAGTTAAGGTAAGGCATCTAAAACACTTGGTTTATGTTAGGGAGAGGTTTGTGGTTTAGGTTAATAAATAGGTCAACACAAAATCTGAAATACCGACCCTTTGAGTCCATGAGACGCAAAGCGCTTTCAACTCCTCGGCTGCAGGGCTGTGTGATGATAGCGTAAAGAGTGACAAAGTCCGTAAAAGGAGGATGAAAATAAAAAGCAACAATGTCTGCACAGGGAGGAGGTCGGAGTGGACAGATGGGTCAAACAAACACAGAACTTTCACCCAGTCGAATACTATTCTTGTCCCGTGTGAAACCAAAAGTCAACATTGACTTATTTTAACTTACGTTCCATACGTTACCTACGTAAGTTACATATGTAACGTATTTAACTAATGTAATGTATGTAAATTACGTAACAAACATACTCATTTGAGCACAAACTACAATCTTTTCCTAAACATATTCAAACATACTGTACTTTATTTTAGGTTAGCTCTACCCTAACCCCTAACCCTACAACGCTACATAAAACAATTCCTCTGATGAGGACTGATGGTAGGGCTTCACAGCGTTGTTGTGTACAGCAACAGAAAATTCTAAAGAATATTGAATGAATTCTGTGCCTGACTGCTCAGATCTGAGTTCTGAGTAAAGCAACCCCACTGAGTGCCACTGACATAGGGAATTGGAAAACAAGTTCAAAAGGATTGTGGAAGCTTTGGTCTTGCCCCAAGAAAACCTGCGAGGGACAAAACAACAACCTTACTGTAGAAACAGCAGGCTGCTAGTAGAGGTGGTGTATTGCAAGAAGGATGTGCCAAGTTCAGTTAAAATAGATTGTCAAGCCAAGACAAGACAGACTGTAAAAACTTAGAGGAATGTTGGTGTAGATACTAACATATAAAGCCCAGTTCCGACCAAAGTGTTAAAACATGCAACTTCTTGCAGCGTGTCGGTCTGCAGCGTTCTAAAACCTGCTAGTTCACACCAATGTGAGGAGACAAAACGATGTATCATCTCCATAACCACGTCTCTTTCTAATTTCATTCTAACTTTTAGGCTTTTTTTGTAGCTGGATATATTATTTGTTTCATGTAAATATGAATGGGCAGTTGTTGAGGCTCCGTCTAAAACTCATTTTTACAAGTTTTTTGTAACGTAAAAATAAAATGGATTATGGGTCATTTTTTTCTGTAGAATATATTATTTATAGCTGACTTTACCAGCTGAGTTCTCTGTTGGCTGTTGAAACAGATGACGTCCCTTACATTCTAAAACCAGCCTTTGCGACTTGAAAAGCTGGAGTCGAGCTGAGATGGGCCGTTTCAGACCGCTGCAACTTTCCCTGCAACGTTCTAAAACGGTTTTGTCTGGAATCTTTGGTCTGGGTTAGGGTTCATCTGGGAAGAGAACACCTCTCCAAAGTGCCATCGATTGTGAGTATTATAGAGAGAGAGAGTGAGAGAGAGATATTTTGGACCCCCCCCCCCAAATACAGTAAAACTGCACATTTTAGATTGGCCTTTCATTGTGTCCCGCCTAAGGCACACCTGTGCAATAATCATGCTCTCTAATCAGCATCTTGATATGCCACACCTGTGAGGTGGATGGATTATCTAGGCAAAGGAGAAGTGCTCACTAACAGATTTAGACAGATTTGTGAACACCATTTGAGAAAAATAAGGCTTTTGTTTACATAGAAAAGGTGTTAGATCTTTGAGTTCAGCTCGTAAAAAAATGGGGTTGTTTATAATTTTGTTCAGTATAATTTGCAGGCTCAGTCATCTCCAGTCTACCATTGAGTTGGTGCAGAGTGTGGGATCCAAAGCCAGAGAAGGCAGCTTCCAAATTGGCTGAAAAGAGCATGTGCATAGCCTTTGCATCATGCACCATCACATCCAATGATGTAGAATAAACAAATGTTAGCCACAGATAGTCAACTGAGCATACAATTGCATATTTGCATGTCAGGCTAACCAGAAAACACCAGTATAAACAAATGATATAATCACGGCAAAGTGGTAGAGCAGAGGCAGGTGTTCAAAGGGTTCACAGCTTAAGGCCGAGCAAATAAAGCATGATGAGCACATGTGGGGCGTGAAATCCCAACACAAACACAGCAAGTAGGTCTGGTCTGGACAATAACTGGTGCCTTTGAGCCATAAATGCAAAAGTGCATGACCCCTGCAACAACAGCACATATTAAAAGACATATTAGCAGCTAAGATAAAAAGACAAGCAAGTATGTGCGACATTAAAGAAACCCATAGAACTCCCTTTTTAAATGCATTTGAAGTGTAACTTGATCAAACCTTAAGCAGAAGTACACTTTTGTCATACTTGTTTAAGGGTGGAATGTGTCACTAAGTTTTAACTATTCAGCAATCTGTTTTCCTTCTTTAAGATTTATCTGTGTGAACTAACCTCGTACCAAATTCTCCTCTCCTAGAGACTCGTTTTTATCTTGAGTGAATGGAGCGATTGATAGAAAATGTGTACATCCGTGTGTGTCTCATTAAACCTTTGGAACATTGTGAACAGAACCATGCTTTGTGTCGCTTTGTTCTCTGAGCTCGCCGCGGCTTTAAGAATCAACTCACAGAGGTAAAGACAGTAGATGATAGGATACTAACCAAAAAACAATCATGATCGGCTTGTTTCACAAAAATTAAGTTTCAAGGTGAACGTATTTTCCCCAGGATTACACGTCCTCGATCAAGCAACAGTCGCAGGTTTGAACAAGTGGTTAACATTGTGAATTGAAACAGAACTACTTAATTAGGTTCAGAAAAAAAGACTGAGGGTGGATTAAAATGAGTAGCCTTCATTTGTTACAAAGTTGCATAAGTATGTTTAGCACGTTACGTAAGCTACGTACGTAAGTTAAACATTGACGTTTGGTTTCACACAGGACACAAACAGCAGCCTCCTGGTTGAAAGTTTGCATCTGTTTGACCCGTCCATCGGCCCCAACCGCCTCACTGCTCAGTCTGTCAACGTGGACTTTGATTAAAATTAGTTTTTGTGACACGTCAAAAAAAATCCGGGAAAAAATATGTTTTCCTCAAAACATAATTGAGAGTGCTCGTCATTTTAAGAAGACATGGCTTACTGACACTGCAACTACTTTCAGAGTTTAAATCTCAAATAAATCTTTCACTCCTTTACCCTGTTTACCCTGTTTAACTGAAATTTTAAAATCATTTCAGGTCTACACTTTTAAACTCAAAACACTTTCACTCAAACTAATACATCAACTGAACTTTAACAATTAGAATGACACACTTAAGGTGACACTTTCATTTCAATTGTATCTGTCATTTTAACTCCTCTCAGTATTTGTCCTGTTTGTATTGCCAATTGCTACTGCAAATTTCCATTTTTCTTCAGATAATGTAGCCTTTGCCAGTTTGTCTAGTTATTTTAGTAATTAAGCGTTATTAATAACACCAAGTTGTAATGGAACATTTCATAGTTACATTTTATGAAGCCTAACACGTGTAAACCCATGGGAACTCCGATTCTTTATATCACTTACACAGGTTCCTAATACTGCATTTATATCCCATATGTTATTTATAATATTTATTACTGACAAATACATGCACATTAAGTTCATTAAATTAATGGTATTGCTACTCATACATAAATTCCCATTAAATCTCCTGTTTTTGATCACCCAAACATCTCATGATCAGTCTTTGAGACAGTATTTGAAACAGATTCCATACAGTAGCTTGCAGTATTAGACTGTTCAGCTATCAAAGTACTTTTATTTAACTCATTATAATAATTGGCCCGTGGCAGCGAGCCACAGTGCAGCTGGGCAAGAGGAAATTAGTTTCTTTGAAGTTCTCTCTTTTGAATGGCAAATGGATTGTTGTTGTTGTGTCTTGTTTCAAACCTGGATCCTGTTTTTGAAATTACACAAAAACATCGGGCTTATTATGGCCTGGTAGCCTGTCCATACTTTTCCCTTTTTAAAAGAATTGTGGAGTAATTGGATTTGGCAGGATCAGCCTTTGCTGAGTGTGAATATGAGCGTGACAGACTTTGGATCTTTGTGATCATACTTATACTTATCATCTTCCTTTTTGTTCTTCTTCCCACTCTAATTGCAAAGTGTATTCATATCAGGGTTTTATGTTGGCTAATCTTATATGTCAATGAGCACAACACAGCACATACCCAGCATGTCTACCTTTACCACCAATGTGTATGATATTTTCAGATCAGACACAGGGTATGTGAAGGAAGGTAGGTTATTTCACAAAGAGAGTAGAGTGGGGTGGCAGAATGAGGAAGGCTAAGATTCATGGAGGCCCCAGAGGCTGCTCTGGTGGCCATGTAGGTTATTGGGGAAAGGACTGATGTTAAACCGATCCTAATGGATGTTGGCGGCATGCATCAGGCTGCCGGCCTGGGCGGAGACAGGAGCCCGTCTGTCTAATGTCAGATGAAAAGAGATGCTGTGCTGTCACTTCTCTCAATCACGTCTCGCTGAGCAAAAACACTGTCACTAATGAAGTAAACCACAGACACACACACAGCCAGACTCCATAACCTCAGAGCTTTTAGCACACATCACGGCTCAGTCCTCCAATGTAGCTCTTTGTACTTAAGATCCAAACTGAATTGTGTTTAATCCAAATTGAATTAGCGATTCATAAGGTATTTACTGTGCCAAACACATCAAAGATCCATTTGAAAAGACTTTGCAAGATGCTATTACGTGTCTTGACTCTCTTCATCAAAACTAGAAGATTTTATATTCTTACCTTAAAGCCAAGTTTAGAATAATGAGATAATGAGAATTATTTGAATTTAAAATGATTAACGATAATTTTGAAATGCTATTTAGTGTTTTAAAAGGGAATTTGTCTCCAAGCCAAAAGAAAAGAGCAGGTTACCAATTAGTTTTGTCGCAGCATTATCATTTTTTTTCTGATTTTGCTCAGAAATGTCAGGTTTACAGTTGAACAAGACTAAGAGGCTATAACCACTCTACTAGCTCTGTCAGGTTGTTATTGCTGATGTGATTGGACTCTGTAAACAGCATTGCAGCCTTACTACTGCAACAGAGGTGAGAGGCTTTAACATCTGTAAAAAGTAGCCTATCTACCTATTACCTATGGCATGTGCATAGAACCATTTCAAAAGGATAGGGTCTTTGTTTGTAGGGTCAGATTAAAAAGACTTTAAAGGTCACATTAAATGGTGTTCTTTGGATGCTCTTTGGATCCCCTTATGACATCATAAGGAGCAACATTCCAGATCGGCCCATCTGAGCTTTCATTTTCTCAAAGGCAGTGCAGGATACCCAGGACACCTACACCTATCACCATTTCTAGCCACTGGGGGACCATCGGCAGGCTGGGGCAACTCATATTAATGTTATAAAACCTCATAAAGTGAAATTGTCATGCCATGGGACCTTTAACCCATTGGATGTTTAGACAAAGTTGTTTATGATGTTCATCCAGAGCTGCTTTATATCTATTAGGAATTATTTTCAATATCCATGTATTTAAAAAAATTGAAATCTTTATATATGGTATGAAATATAATACAGCTAAAGGAAGCGCCAGGGGATCACAAAAATGATTAGGTGCCATCCTCTGGGAACCATGAATGACTGTACAAAATGTCATGGCAATCCAACCAATAGTGTTGAGATATTTCAGTCTTGACTGACCAACTTAAAGACCAACATTGCCATCCATAGAGCCATGCCACTGACATGCCTAAAAAATGATGAGTAATGCAGTAGTTTATGTAGCTTTAAATAAATTAGTAACCCACACACTTTCCAATCATTTATTAGGTCAACTATATAAATGTAGAGTGCTGTGTCAAGTGAACTTCTTATAGAATAATTAGCTCAGGACAGAGCATTGGCAGTTGGTGGATTCACAACTATACAGCTTATTATGTGTGAAAGTGTGAAACAGAAGGTTTTGTTTAGTGAGCGATCATCATGACAAAAAAACGACATCATTTGGAGCCAGGGCTACTGAAGTTCAGATAAATGACCAGTGATTTCACACTCATTGTGAATGGGGGGGGAAATGGACTGTGAATGGAAAATAGGCAACACATGAAGAAAACGGTACTAAAGTCTGCTCGCCAAGTGGGATAATGAGCTAAGATAAAAATAATACAAATTTAAAAAGAGCCTTTCTACTGTCAAAGAGAACAGTCTACATTGAAAAAGTAGAGATGCTGAAAAGTAAGACAATAATACAATCTTAACTCACGAGGAGTAACCTGTTCTATCCATCAATCAATCAATATATCAATCAATTAAGTTGATAATTTTTTTGTCACACAAAGTACAATCTCATGTGAAATGTTGTCCCATTAGCTCCTATAAATCCCTCTTTTTTTTTTAAGCCATGAACAGACTTGCTGTTTCCCATTTCCAGCTTCATATTTTTTTAACAAATATGAGAGTGGTATCCATTTTCTCAGTTAACTCTGGGCAAGAAAGCAAATATGCATATTTCTTGTTCTATTCCTTAACCACAACAATGTAATAAGAAATGGCTACGTCCCACTTTCCGAGCACAATATCATGTAGGCACAGAGTTATTTTTGTACATCAACTATTTAGTGTGATGATGAAAATCCAAATTTCCAGTTAACTGAAGAAGGTGGGTAAGTAACAGACCTCCAAAAGAGATACTTAGAGACACAGATATTGTGGGCGACATACATGATTATCCAAGCATTGGTCCTGCTGTGAGAAAACCTGCAAGGAACAAAGTTACACCATTACCCTGGCTAACGCTGCCAGTAAGTTGGTTATGGTTTGGGTCTGTTCAGACTGTAGGTGGTTTGAGAGTCTGATTGCATGCGCAGCCTAAATAGGTAAATCTAATATGTGATGTATTTCTTCCACCTTATCATCATGCTACACCATCATACCAGCATACAGCAGGTGGCTGGTAAATAAAAAATACAAATAAAATACAAAGAAAGAAGACATGTATTTGAAAATTATTAATTAACTAAAATAATATGTGTGTGAATTGGAAAGAGCCAAGCACTCTGGAAAGATCCAGAAAGAGACATCATGGCTTTCAAACAAGCACCCCCTCCCTCTCCTCTCCTCCTCAAAAGCTACAGACTCAGAAATGGCACATCCTAAGGTAAGCTCATTGTGGGACTGACTCTAGTGGCTGTAATTCTGCACCAAGGCTGAATTTTGGGAAAGAGACTTCACATACGATATTAGGGGAGCCCTAAGGTCTATATAAAAGCATCCAAAGAGCACCATGTCATGGGACCTTTAAAGTGTTTTTAATCTGGTGTGACAGTGGTTACGAACAAAGACCCAATACTTTTGAAATGGTTCTACAAATATGCCAGAGGTAAAAGGTAGATAGGCTACTTTTAACAAATGTTTACCCTCTCACCTCTGTTGCAGTAGTAAGGCAGCAATGCTGTTCACAGAGTGCAATCACATTAGCACGATGGCCAGGAGGTATAGTAAACAGTTTGCAGTTGCTGTTGATGGTCAGTGACCTTGGAAATTTTGGCTGGAGCAAAGTTTTTTTCAGCAGACTTGTTGGTTGACCGTTCACACATTGTCCAAGTTTTCTGTTGCTAAGCTCTGTAGAAATAAGAGGACTAAGTGTCTTGTCGTGTGTGGCTCATAAAAAATCAGTCATAGAGGGATAGGGAGTCAATGGAGCAGAAACTGTTGGGAAATGACTTCCACAAAAAAAAAGAAATAATATAAGCATTTGGAAATGGTAGAGGGAAATAAACAAAGAATGGTATGATAGAAATAATGTGAATGTGTCAAAGAATGTTCAGTATTATTTAGAGCAAGTTCCTAATAATGGAGGGACAACAACGCTCCATTTTAACTGCTGCCTGGATGTAATTAGTTTTGCTGAAGGACAGTGCAATTGCCTTTTCTCTTTCTTGCAGCGAGTTGGATGAGAAGATTGGAACTACTCTCATGTGTCCGTTAAATATGAAGCTACAACCAGCAGCTCGTAAGCTTAGCTTAGCATAAAGACTGACAACAGTGGAAACAGCTAGCCTGGCTCTGTCTGAAGGTCTGCATACCAAAACCTTAAAATCTCACTAACTATTAAGCAGCATGTTGTTTGGTTAATGAGTGCAAAAATTGAGATCATATTCTGTTTTTTTCTTACAGAGCGTTATGTGTCGGACTATTTCTTGGCCGGGAGCAGGCACTTTGTAAAATCTTGTCATCATTGTGAGCTTCCTAGGCATCAGTTGTGGTATCACAACTGAGAATACAATTTTCAACTCTCTGTGTAAATGTGTTACATGATTAGGGCTTGTTATTATTGATGTTTGAATTCACTCTGATGAGCTATTCAGAGCCAACAGCGTCAGCCATCTCATTAGTGTCTCACTGAGACCATTAGAAATAACATTGTGAATTAGGTGTAATCTCAAGTGTGTAGGCCTATACAGTATGTAGATAAATATATAACTCTTGTGCGTAAATGTGGTCCGACAGTAGCCTAATTCAACCTTTCTGTGATGGGAGGGGCTAACTGGATAGCTGCTTTGTATTGCACACACTTTCAGCCATGTCTATTTTGTGTGTGCTCTTTTGAAAAAGGTTGATTCACAATTTTCTTTAAGGTGAAGGAGAACTAAGGGTGTTTCAAAAAAATCCTGTACATTTGAAAATATCACATATATTCTCAAGGAAAATAGCACAATCACATTGACACCTATTGATACAGTGAAGGTTCTCCTGGAGGCGGTCTGCAGCAGGTTACTTATGGGAGATGTCGTGAATGTAATTTACAATGGTGTATTAAAGGCTGGGGTGGGGGGGCTCTCAAATGAATGAAATTACTCTCAGAGGAGGAAATTAAAAGGCTACAAATACATCCATTCGTATGACCAGGCTCCATGTAGAGGAACCTAATCCTAAGGTTATGGGACTAATTTTCTGCAGGTGGCCGCCTGGACTAAAAATGACATCATGACTCACTGTCCACTACCACGCCTCGTTCGCTAGAGGACGCTGTGCAGCTCTATCAATGGGTGACGTAGGGCTGACGTACTAGGAAGTGTGTTGAAGGCAAAAACACTGTCGCTGGCTAATCACGCTTTAAGTGTTACATTGGCAATAACAGAAAAAAAAAATGTAATGATGACTTGTCTGCAACATCGAAAACTCTTCCTATAGAAACGCTGCGGCGTGGCGATTAATAAGCACCAAAAAGCCGAACAAGTAAGTCATTGCGATGTCATTCCTTTGCTCTGTCAGTTTGGCTAACGCTAGTTAGCAAGGCTGGTTTCACCACAACTGTGTTATCCGGCTACAAAATATCAAACACTAAAGTTATTTGGTTCCTTACTGCTAACCGATTGTGCCATTAAGATATACATTAACCCCCATAGATTGTTACTTGAGTTTACAATACGTGAATCTGAGGCGTACGCCCTACCTTCTGTCTTACCTGTGTAACGTTAAATCATTTAACACCAAATTCGGTTGTAAAAGCTGTCAATATATCCCGCATTGCTTGCTGCGGATAGCTGCTTGGCAACACAACAACTACAACCCTTAAATTAACTGTTGTTGCTTAATTCGGCATACATATTATTTATCAAGTTGCAGTTGTATTTCTTATTTTAGCGTTATACATGAAGCTATCCAAGCTAACAATTTTTGGTTCCCAGAACGTTCTGGGAACGTTCGTTTTTGGTTGCGGGAACGTTCCCTGAAGGTTTGGTTGTGGGTTGGTTAATCGGAAAGTTTTCTTAACGTTAGCGAACGTTCCCCTAACTTTATCCTAACGTTACAACCTTACGCGAACGTTCCCCTAACGTTAACCTAACGTTACAACCTTACGCGAACGTTCCCCTAACGTTAACCTAACGTTACAACCTTACGCGAACGTTCCCCTAACGTTAACCTAACGTTACAACCTTACGCGAACGTTCCCCTAACGTTAACCTAACGTTACAACCTTACGCGAACGTTACCCTAACGTTGCAACCTAATGTCTGCCATATCCCTCAAATTTCCAGGTCTGTTCCTAACTTAGTTAAATGCTAAGGTAGAGAGCTAGCATATAGTGAAAAGTGAAATGACAAATTCTGCTCATATTAAGTGTAAGTCTATTAATTATGAATACGGAATTCCACAGAACGCCATAAGGACTGGAACAGGCAAATTGGATATTCGTTTTTACAGATATTTTTCCCAAAAATGATTAACGCATGAAATTGTCACATCTGTTAAAAGAGTATTGTAGGAAAAAGAGAAGTTGCTTTTGGCTTGGTCTAAGCAGTATCAGCTGACTCAAACAACATCCTGAAGGATCACTTTCATTTCCTCTTAAAGCCTTAGGTTTATTAGATTTACTGTACAATGTGAGTTGAAAATGGGAATTTCTGATCATTGTGCAGTTACAAGCGGCAGCTCAGATGGATTGCTTTGGAACCTTTTGAAATTACATTTTCAATTCAAATTTTTTACCAAGAACTGATGACTGTTGTTTCCTGTGTTTATGATATAGGTTTATTATAATTCACTCTGACAGCTGGGTAGACATTTCCAATCTTCTCTAATGTCCTCTGGCTGTCCACCCCAGTCACCGGCTGTGGCTAAGTCTGAGGTAGCAGTAGAGGGAGAATGCCCGATGCTGGCTGCCACCTTTGCCTACTGGGACAACATCCTGGGTCCACGGGTGCGCCACATCTGGACACCAAAGGGAGACCAACTGATGTTCCTCAGCGATGGAGAAGTCACATTTCTTGCCAATCATACACTTAATGGGGAGATTCTGCGTAGTGCTGAGTGTGGCGCTGTGGATGTGAAGTTCTTTGTCCTGGCAGAAAAGGGCGTCATTATTGTGTCGCTCATTTTCGATGGAGAGCTGAAGGGGGACAAGAACACATGCGCCTTGTCCATTATCCTACCTCAGACTGAGCTGGCCTTCTATCTACCTCTGCATGCCATCTGTGTGGAGAGACTGAAGCATGTCATCCGCAAGGGACGCATTTGGATGCAGAAGGTAGTACCCTGCTATTCTTGCTGATCCCTTGACTTCTCAGTAGTGGACACATGAGCAAGCAAATTATTACCCTTTATACCCATACACCTACTTTAAGACCTGATCTATGCTTAATTCCTGATTGGAAATGGGTATTAAGTAATCTATCAACTCTGTTTTACTCAACTGGGATTGCAACAACATTGGCAGAATAATAAAGTTGCAGTCTCCCAACACAGAGGACTGAACTAGCTAATTAGGTCCAAGAGCTCCTACAGAGGATGCAATTGACGAGAGGTAATAATAGGGGTAGACAAAATAATGTGATCCACTAACACTAAAAATATATATCACGTTTGGAGACACTGCTGGAAAAGTGGGTCTACTAGGTTGAATGTCAACCAGTAGAACATCAATCTATTCTGTGCTGCATGCTTGTTGGTTTTACCTTTTGGATGGTGTTTCTCTTGTCTCTTGTTTCCCCTGACATAATACATATTTTAGTAGGTTTTTGGTTTTTCCTGATGCACCCACAGTTCGGCCTTCTTTGGTGCTCTGTTAGTCTTCTTTTTTCTTTCAATGAAAACATATGTATCAGAGTCTTCATCGCTGACCAATACTGCTGACGGCTTTAGGGCTCGATATTGATCCTAGGGCTGCACAATTAATCACAATTTCATCAAAATCGCAATCTGGACTAGTGCAATATCAAAAAACCCAGGGGGGCACAATATTTGTAAAGGCAAAATTTGTGTCTAAATGTTCTGAATGAAGTATTGTGGTGCTGCAGAGACATCCTGGGCCAACAAACCCTGTCCTACAGACTAAAGGAAAACATCTTTGCTTGGTACAGATTCTGGAAAAAAATCACACTACATAACTATAGTACATTTTTATTTGTGTTTAACTTACGTAATTTACGTCAAAGCAAAGTTCCATGATGCACTTCATTGTCCAACCAATACTGATGTTGTCCAACTAATACTGATGTTGTCCAACTAATACTGATGTTGTCCAACCAATACTGATGTTGTCCAACTAATACTGAAATATGAGTGTTAAAATCATGAAAGTTTTACAAAAATAGAGCCCCTTTACATTTAAACAAAGTGTGACCAATCTATGTTCAGAATGGGACATTTTACAATAGAAAAATAACCTTGTCAGTGCTCTCTGGAAGACAAACCACGTAAAACCATGTGTATCTACCATAGTCCATTTATCAGTACATCTCTCTAATGGCTTTTATGTTTGTATTTTGTCTATCCACCATGAAACATCCAGTAGCAACAATACTCATTTATTAGTTGTTTTATTCCAGTTTAAGATTCTGGCTTCCAGGCGCCCTGATAGCTCAGTTGGTAGATGGGGTGCCCATATATAGAGGTTTACTCCTCGACGCAGTGGGTCCGGGTTCGATTCTGACCTCCGTCCCTTTGCTGCATGCAAAATTGGCCCAAAAATTGAATGTTGTCAGTCACCTAGCTTAGTATTTGTGCAGTGCTTGAGTCAACTGTCTCCACTCTCCTTCCAACTTCAGGGCTACAACATCATCTCGGTGCTGAGCTTGGAGATTGTCCCTATCATGGAGCTGTTGGCCTCCATGAAGACACACAGTGTGCCAGAAGATATAGATGTGAGCAACACACACACAAACACACAAACACTCAACCTATAATACTTGAAAACAGAACGGCAGGAGAATTAGACACCGTAATGATTTGATTCATGTTTCACATGACAGCAACAGGAATGTAAAGTTTTGAAAATAACACGTTATAGTCTATGGCAGAGTTTATTATTATATATTTTTTTGTTTGAATATCATTTTTTGGGGGCTTTTCCGGCTTTAATGGACAGGAATGCTAGGTGTAAAAGGGGAAAGAGAGGGGGGAGACCTGCAGGAAATCGTCACAGGTCGGACTCAAACCCGGGACTGTGCTAACCCGCCCACTTGATGGCATAGTTAATAGCTTATCATCTAAGCATCATGGCTTCAGTGATTGATGGGGAAAAAAAGGGGACATCTTTATTGAATACAATCACATGTGACATTTTGAAGAACAAAAGCCTCTGTCCCGAAACTTTTATAAATTACAGTTATTTTACTGTTATTATCATCATCATTATTTCCCTGGTTCCAATAGTATTAATTTCCAAGAGGTTTGAATTATCCAGGTTCTGTGCTTATATTACCACCCAGTGTGATTCAACACATTTGCTCCCTTCTAATATGCAAATGAAAAAAAAGCAGCACAAAGAAGCTCCCTGGAGTTTCCTACGTTTTTAAACGGTGATGTTTTTTTTGCATTTTATTTCCATTGCAGTGCCTGCAAATGTGGTGACCAGCACTTTTGCCTTTGTTCAGACCAATTTTTAAAATCACTCATTTGTTTCACTCCCGCTGAGTAGATAAAAGACACCGTGCTAAATGATGATGACATCGGGGACAGCTGCCACGAGGATTTCCTCCACAAGTAAGCACTCTCCCGTACAGGCAAATGGAGACAGATGATGAACAATGCCTATTTAACACCCAGCAACCTTCCAACGATGAGTAATGGCTCCTCCGCTTAAGCAACGTTTTCTCCAGAGAAAGGACGAAAGCTAAATTGCCGTTAGTGTTGAGAGTCCGGAAAGTCCATTACAGCAATGAAGTTCCCAATTGCTCAAAGTTGAACAGGATTAGCTCAGGATCCTGTGGCGATGACAAAGCATCTGTACACTGTAATTTATTTATGAGAAGGATAGTTATAGCTGATGAAGACTAGTTGTATGTTTGAGGCAATTAAGTTTCTAACTAATCAAGCAAAATAGTTGTTTTTTTTTTTTTTGTGACCAACAAATGATCAATTACGGTGCAAAATGGACTATTAAGTATCTAAAGAATATATTCAAAAGGCCAGAACATGAACCAACGGTCAGTTTATTTAGGGATCGACCAATACTGGCATTTCAAGGCTGATATAATTGTTAGTAGTTAATGAAAACAATAACCAATATTTGGAGATATTACAAATTCCTCTGAGTAATTATTTAACAAATTAGATCAACATAATACCCAGTAAGAGATAGTCAGATAATGTTGTGGGCAGGACATAAAGCCAGACTCAGTGGGGAGTGAAATGAAGCAGAGGGACAGACGCAGAGCCAAAGTAGGGCACTTTTTAATTCATGCCCATGTCGTTCTATCCCTAAATTTAATGATTATTAGGCTACTCTCCACCGGCCCAGAGGCAGTTACCGTCTTAATTCTCTATGTAAAGCCTCTTCAGTGTTTTTTCGGACCCAGTTCTCTATCTCAATCTTTATTCCTGAAAGCACTTATTAATGATTAGAACAATGCTGATGAAGCTAATGGGCTCTAATTTGCATGTCTTTATCTGTGTGGTTCAGGGCCATCAGCTCTCATCTGCAGACTTGTGGCTGTTCCATAGTGGTTGGAAGCAACCCAGAGAAAGTAAATAAGGTAAATGTACCGTATTAGTGGCTGCACACAGCCAAATTTTGCACTGCATCTACATCAGTTTAAATGTTTTGAAGTGTGTTGTGCTGTTGTCTGGGTTTAACAAGCCTCTCATGCAATCTGATTTTCAATGTCTGTGTTGGCTTTGGCAGCACAGTAACTGCTGTGACTGTTTCCATAAAGATAGAAGTTATTTGAGAACAGCACGTCAGCTGTTCCAAATAGGCAATATATTGGAATAAAACGAACAAAAGTTGGCCGTGCTAACCGAGAGAGAAAACTGAAATTGCACACATACACTGTTTGCCCAATGAATTAAAACCTTGAGTTCTGAGCTAAGCACCAATTAAATCAAGACTTTTATTTATATAACAAGTCGCAAGCCGAATGCCAGATTAAGGTCTATAATGAAAATGTGTTTTTAGTCATTTTTTTTGTGCTGAGATGTAGCTCCATGAATATGTTTTGTGCTGACTGTGCAGAATTCCACCACTTTGGAAAAACAAATGGCTAATTATCTTTTATGTCCATTTTTAAAAAGAGGATACCTAAAACAGCGTGATTGGATACGTTTATACACCCCTTCTAGTGGCAAAAATGTTGCAGTGATGTCAAGTTTGAGCTGTTCTCCTTCAACTAAATTGGCAAATGAGTACACCATGTCACAATCAAACCCTGAAGGCTTTTCTTTTCTCTTTAAAACGTTTTTTTTTCACAGATTGTACGAACTCTCTGCCTCTTTCTCACCCCGGCTGAGAGGAAGTGCTCGCGCCTCTGCAAGGCCGACTCTTCTTTCAAATACGACACAGGCCTGTTTGTTCAGGGTCTGCTCAAGGTAGCCACCAGTTTCCTCCTATCTACACAATCCTACCTATACAGCACAATGTGATTTGAATTAGAGCCTGGTTACTGCTCTTTTCTGCCTGCTTGTTTGATGTTGGTCGATCTGTTGTTCTAACCCAATTTTTTTTTTCTGACAATAAAAAATGGTTGCAATGAGATTATTTGCAATACATGGTCTGTTTAAATACAAGCGGCTTTCTATTAACTCTAATGTGCACATGAGGATATTGCCATAGCTTCATGCAAATATTAAGTTTAGTTCTTAATGTATTCTACTCACAGTTTTCTACATTGCAATTAACCTGGTGTCAAGTGCAGAACTGTGTGCTTTGTGAAAGTCAGCAAAGTTTAAGGTTTTTAGAGAAGTTGTCGTATTGTTTTTTTTGTTTTTTTACGAGGCAGTGGTGTTTATTGTAACACAGACAGATGACTTGTTGTGCCAACAAGAGCAGAAAAAAGAACAGCAAAAGAGGCAGCTAAAAAAAAACAACAACTGGTGGTGCTTGTTAGTTCGGTCATAAATAGTATGCTACACATTGGCTGTGTTGTGGAGCTCCAGCAGGATCTTCTTATAGATTTCCCACATAAAATGCAGTGTAGCGCAGGAGAAACTGGCCCAGGGAGAAAGCAACAACAGTTGTTTCTTCTTAAAGAAACATAGTGTCGGCCCTGTCTGCTCTTGAAATTGGGACAACTTGTGGTGGGAGGAAACAGATTTCCAACGCACTAAGCAGAATAATATAACCCTGCTTCTACACATCACAAGTCGACCGGTATTAAATATGGGTTTTCCCCACTTTTAATTCCCAGGACTCTACAGGCAGCTTTGTCCTGCCCTTCCGCCAGGTGCTCTACTCCCCTTACCCGACCACGCACATCGACGTCGACATCAACACAGTCAAGCAGATGCCACCGTGCCACGAGCACACGTACAACCAGCGGCGCTACATGCGGTCTGAGCTAAGCGCTCTGTGGAAGACGGACAGCGAGGACGACATACCCCCTGACACAGTCATTCACACTGACGAAACCTTCACACCAGACCTGTAAGCCATGCACGCACAGTATCTGTTGTGTTTGTGGGTTACAAGAGCGTTGTAGTTCTGCACTTTTAATTCACTATTCTACTTGCACCTTTTGTTTAACTCTGTTTAAGAAAAATCAATTCCTCTCAAAAAAAAAAAAAAAGAATGCTAATGTCATATCATAACCACACTGCCTTTTTTCTTAGGAATATATTTCAGGACGTCCTGCATAAAGACACTTTGGTGAAGTCATTTATAGATGAGGTAAGCCTATAGCAACACTTTTTTTCTTTAAAATAAAAATAGAGACCACTCCCAACCGAGTCAGAAGAAAAGAAAAAGTAAACCCTGCAGAATATTGACAAAAATATGAACGTAGTAGAAAACAAAACAGCAACCATTTCATCTTTTTTGTATGCATTTCTATTAGAAAATGTTGATGCAGTGATATTAAAGGGATTGTTTGGATATTTTGAAGTGGGGTTGTATGGGTTACTTATCCATAGTTGGTGTGTTAGTCGGCACGCCTCCAGTTTGGAGAAGCAGACAGGAGTACTGTCATGGATGCTAAGCGATGTACTGCTGTGGACAGAGTCAGCAGCAAAACAAACAGTATGTGTTATTCCGCGACTGGAGTTTTAAAGGGTTAGTTTGGATTCACCAAAGTCACACAATAACACAAACAAACTAACCAATTGAGGCAGCAGTGGGAAGGTGTGGAAAAAGGTAAAGCGGCGTAAATATTCTAAATATAGCGTAACCATTTTAGGTGGCTGTCCACAGCTGTACATTGCTTAGCTTCTGTGTTGGTAGTCCTGTCTGCTTCTCCAAACTGAGGCCGTGCCGACCGCCATCTAGCTAACACACTAACGTTGGATAAGTACCTCATACAATCCCAAGTTCTTGAACGGTTTAATCAGAAAGAATCACGAGGGATTCTGCTTTCAAATAATTAATTTTTCACGTTTGTTGCTTGAGGATTCACCAGCTAATACTTGTGAGCGGTTAAGCACTGCAAAATAAAGACTGCAAAATCTCCTAGAAGTGAATTTGGTATTTATTTGTGTTTTTGGCTCCCTATTGCTGTCTGAGACTAACCTTTTTTGTACTGCAGTGTATAATATTGTGAAGTTGAAAGTGGCACATTTATTTTCATATTGTATCTGTGGTACAATGCTATTGAACACAGACCAGGCCTTGTATCAGGCTGCAACAAATACTTGAATGAGGTACCCCCTCCTCAATGATGCAGACTCCAGAGCCCATAGACACAAAACACTAGACTTTATTCCCTTGGGTCACAACCCATCATCTGTTCCTGTGAAAGTTATCCCAGGTTACAAGTTTTTGTTTCTCTCTCTCAAGGTTAGCACAAAGGAAAGGGGAGTGGATAATTCCAGCCTTTTCCAGCAGAGCAGTAGCCTCGACTACTAATTGACATCCTGTGTCGTACCCAGGTGTTCATGCTGAAGCCAGGCCTGTCCCTGCGGAGCACCTATCTGGCCCAGTTCCTGCTGCTGCTCCACAGGAAGGCCCTCACACTGCTCAAGTACATTGAGGACGAAACGTAAGAGCTTTCATTAATAAGACTTCAGTCCAAATGCCACAACGGATTATTGTTTGGCAATAGGCCGCTACAACGTGCCCGCTCCACAGACAAAAAGAGAAATCAAAAGGTCTAAATACCAGAGCAGATAATTTGCTTTTCTACCACCGTTTTTGCTTTGACTTTGCACTCCAGTAGGGTTGATATCAATATTAATTTTGATATTTTTAAACAAATGTCAAATTACAGAATTTATGGTAAAATGCATCATAACAATATTCATAGATTCATAACAATATAGTGTGCAGTGTGACATATATACGGCTCCGTAGTGCAACTGGTTCAAAGGTTTGTTGTGAATGAAAAATATTCAATCTATCCAACTCCAACTCTGCCTGCACCGCCTTTTATAAAGTGGAGATAGCGATCTGGGAGAAAACGGTGCATGATGGGATTTGGTACCGTTTGTCTAGTTCATTCAGATGCTTCTTGAAGCCTTTATTATCCACTGTGCAGATGAGCATCATATCTTTGGCCATAATATGTTATAGCATTGGTGATTTTGGTACGTCTCTTTGAGTGCTTGACGTACTTTGTGCCACTAGCAAAAACACTCGCTAGCGAGGCTTATTTGGCTAGCTCTGGCGTATTAACTGCAACAGTTTTTTTTGGGAAAGTATCATGCAATCATGATTCGTTCCGTTTTGTTGTCTATATCTATTTCTTCATTTGCACTGTCACTCTGTCGAAATATGCACACACTTTGCGTGGTACGCTCTATAGGGTTTGTCACGTAGTGGCTCTGTGTGCTGACATGCTCTAACGTGCAAGTGGCACAGTAACTGGCCAATGAAACATGACCATTATAGCGTTTAAATCGGGCTCTAAATCAAACACAACTAAGCCACACAGTCAACGGACGGGACACATCTCTCCACAAAATAAACGTAATATTGCATATTTATTGTGACCCTTTCAATATAATATTAAGCAACGTGATATTGCGATAACGATATTAAGTCGATATATCATGCAACCCCACACTGCAGCCACTGATGGTCACTAACGATCACCCTAAAACCCATCCTAAGCCTTGTAGTCTGTGGCCTCAGGTAACACACTTTCCCAAGTTTGGAGTCAAAATAGTCATGTCAGTGTTTTTCTGTATCTAGTAATCTTATCTCCAGGGTTTTGTTTGTACAAGTGTGAAGGTACAACATGCTCATAGGGACAAATGACAGGGAACAATAGGGAACTGATGACTTTAACTCCAGTTGGGAAACATCTATTGGTCCTGGGTGAGGATCTCAAACACCCCTAAGTAGGTGTAAGGTGAGCCTGCAGGAGATGAACACACGGGTGTGGGTTGAGTGCACACCTTATGAATTCTAAACCAAAACAATGTTTTGGACGCAAACAAGAAGAAAAAGCAGAATATATACTGCAGTTACAGGAACATTCAGGCTACTTATTGCAGAATAGTAGTGTAAAGACACTCGTGATCAGGGGAGTCATCCTTCACCCAGTTCGGAACAAGCTGACAAGTACGACTGTGATGTATTGCAAACACTACTACTACACACAAATGCAGTAACCGAAACACTTCAGCTGTGGGTGTTTTGATACAGTCCGATGCTATCTACAGTACATGCCATTGGTTTACAATAGTAACTGGTACATATCCCCTGCCAGGTGATAGTGAATAGCAAAAACTGATAAGACATTCTGCAAGATTACATTCTACCAGTGATGATTCAACCTGCCCGGATATGAAGGATTTTACCTTGTGAATTTTTATTGACAAGTTCTAAGACATCTAATGTTAGTTTTGGCACAATAGATCGATATCACTTCCCAGAAAATAGTTAATATAATACCTTTTATTTTGCATGGTGTGGATACACATGAGTGTGTGCAAGCATGTTTCTAGCCAACCGTGTTGTCAAGCTGACCACTTTTTGTCCTCTCTATGAGGCTGGAAAGATTTTGATATTGCATATTATTTATGGTAACTTAAAAAGCAACAGGCAATCTATATTCATGATCCCCCTCTGTTTCTCTGTAACAAGTATAGCAGCTAGGATAATGCATGCGTTGTCTGATTGTTAAACATCACACATCCATGGGTGAGGTTAGCACTTTTCTGTCTGATGAAACAAATGGAGACGTTTAAATAATTTTGATATTTTGTAGATTTTACTTGGGGCTCTTAAAAATGATGGGCAATTTTCACAATTTTCTGACATATAATAGACCAAACTGATTATCAAAAAAATAATATCAACAGATCAATCAATAATACGTATGATTTGTAAGATGCAGATGTAAGATTTGAGCGACACAAACAAAATATATCCTGGGTGATGGTGATCCATGCTCACAAGACTGGTTTATGATGGTGATTGGTGTTGGGGAAGACACTGGAAAGAGGCGGCTGGTTGTTGAGCTACGCAGGTAGATTTAATCCTCAGCATCATCCCAGAAAGACAGGCCTCCCATCTACATGGCACGCGTTTGGTGAATAATATTCCAATTAAACAACGTTATAAAGCACATGGCCTGGCCTTGCCAGTCACCACGGCTCTTAACATGTGAGAGGCCGTAATCATCATCATCAAAGCACTAAATGATGTTTTTATGATCATCATTTGGTTACTGACAAGAAATTCGCTTCCATCCACTTAAAGCGCTGTTTTTGCCACTGACAGGCTAAGATTGTGTCTGTTACTCTTTATTTAAATGGAGTCTGGTGGGTTTGGGTCAGGTGCATGTTAAACAAAAAAGGATCTTACCTATGTAGAGATCCTTTCCATAATGTTGTCATACAGAATAATCATGTGAGCATGTTAGTGACCAAACAAGCACGTTTAGTTGATTTAAATTGAAGGTGGGCAATTGCCCGTTTGGCCACTGCCAACTGCAGCGTTCTTGCTTAAAACTTGAGCAATTTCAGAAATTGCTGTTCCCATCAGTCACTCACAAAATGGGGTGCAGGTTGAAAAATACAAAAGTTACCCTTTTAAGCACAAACAATGAAGCTTTTCTTGATTTGTTTTCCGTGCCACCATCCCTGTTGCAAGCTGGTCATAACTCCATATGGGCTTGGCTCATCTCCTTATTTGCTCCCCAACTGTAAACTAACCTTACCACTCCTTTAGGACAGCATGCTCTCCCTGTTTGGTTTTATACTTTTACATAACACTTGAGCAAATGCTGCTCTGCCTAAGTATGTAAGCAGCCAGGGATATTGTGTAACATGGTAGCTACATCAACTAAATGTCAATGTTGTCTTTACTTTAGCTTGTTGTGCTGCATCCTGGAGGCAAAAAAAAATCAATAATACAGGTTGAGAAAGTCTGCTACAAAACCATTTAAAAGGTCTCCAGGGGAAGTGGAAGCTCTACTCTTCCAAAATAAAACAAAGGTCATAGGTCAAGGACATATTTATAAATTGAGGTGAAATAGAGACTAGAAAAACAGTACAATATGGGTGTTTTACCTTAGAACCAACACATCACATATGACACATAAAGAACATGTGTATTATGGCAGGGCAAGGAGTGACGGAAATGACAGATTTATCACACACAAGTGATCAAAAAATGGACTGGGGACCGTAATGACTTTATATGGTCAATTGTGGATCACAAAAATGAAAAATGCACAATGCTTTAATGTTTTTGGATTGGATTACTTAAAAAGCATTATGCAGTGATTTATAAGTGTATATAAATTATATTTCAGATGTTCCATAGATTTTTTTCCCCCTGACTAAATATTACAGAAAATCTTACCGTGAGGTTACAAAGCATTACTTTGATTACATTTGCCTCCTGTCTAAAATGGTTCCAGAGATGTGATTTTGAATTCATGAATGCTTGAGCATGTCTTCCTCCCCAGACAACACTAACTACACAAACAAAGCCATTATTCGTGTGCTCGTGTGAAAGGATAAAAGCAGTCTTGTTTATGGTGCTGCTAACAGCCCGAGGTGTAAGGGCATACTATTTTACAGGTGCCTTGACAAGATTGTTTATGCTCAGTTGCCATCCTGAAGCTGCATACATAATTCATGGTAGCATGGCATTCCTGTGCACAGCTGCAGCCCAACTAGATCCTAATGCAAATCCTCTGACCCCGAGCACTGTAGGTTGTTAACAGTTGCACTACAAAGTCTCTCCTCTTCTCTCTTCACAGGCAAAAAGGGAAGAAGCCGTTTCGATCACTGCGTAACTTAAAGACGGACCTAGATCTGACGTTGGAAGGAGACCTGAACATTGTAATGGCCTTCGCTGAAAAGCTCAGGGCAGGACTGCACTCTTTTGTGTTTGGCAAGCCCTTCTACACCAGCATGCAAGAACGAGACGCGCTCATGAGCTTTTGACTCTAATCTTCCCCGACACTTTAAGTATTGGACGGTTAATTGGAACAGTATTGTCTTTGGTTTGTTTTATTGTTACATTAATGCATGCACGTGTATGCTTGAGGCAAACATTATCCTGAATATTTGTTTCTGCTTTTCTGAAATGAAGAAAACTAACATTTTGCCTCCCTTTTGTGTCTTGGATCCATTAAAGGTATGTTTTCAAAGATTGACTGTTACTACTGTCATGAGACATTGGAATGAATGTTTTGATATATTGCCTAACTGTAAGCATAATGTGAGTTTAATGTTCTTTGAAGACTTAAGTTATTCTCTGGGGGATGAATAATTCATGAATTCTATGCCTTCTGTTAATAGTTTCTGTTTTAATTTATGGTGTGGAAATTGATGCAGGTGCCCACCAGGACATTTTGCAATTTAATTTAATATTATATTTATGAAAACATGAGTTATTAATTTCTTCACTGCTGTGTTATACAATAACCTCAAACCTTCAGAACTTGTCTTTTTTCCTTTTTTTTCACTTAATTAATGAGCTTCAATGACATTACAAAAAGGTTGTGAGTTATTATGACGCAAATGAAATCTTATTACAATCCCTCCAGACAAAGCAGATCAGTGTGTGTGTAACTGACAGTGAGTGTCATTAAATGCATTCACCCAGCTGTGCGTAAAATGCATTTGCATTGGATTTTTTTTCTCCATCTTTACTGGTAGTCTTGCCAAGTCAAGTCAATGATCTTCTAGTTTATATGCTGTGATCATTGCTTCCAAAAAATGCAAATTGTTTTGACATTGTAATATGTGGAGTTGATAATGTTGTGCCACTTTCCATTTTCCCTACATTTACATATCATTGTGAATTCAGAACATTTGCATCAGAAATGTGTCAAATGACAGACATGTTCTACGTTTAATCACTCTGCTTCCTTCACTTTTACTTTTTTGTACTTGTGCAGACGGAGTGATAAATAAAGACCGTATTAACAAATTTATTTAACATCATTTACACTGTTTTCAATTTACACAAATTTGTATTTGCTTTAGAGTTAACGGTTTACAGCCATACCTCTGTGTGGCCTTAGATACTGCAGTGCTTTGAGCTAAATGAAGCGAAAGTTTAGACACTATAGTGTTTACCATCTTTTGCTTTCTTTCCAATAATGGTACCAGCTCGCCTCAACTCGGCCGCGTTGCTCCCATGCTTATTGTGTTAGCATGCTAACTTTTGCTAATTAGCACCAAACACAAAGCATCAGTTTTGCAGGTATTTCCTTGTAAACAAGTTTTGGTTAAATTTTGTGTTGACCTGATGATGCTGCTAGAGGAAAAATCAGGATCACCAGTGATATTACAATTTATCCTAAGGATGATTTGAATGTCTGTACCAGATTCATGACAATCCAGCCAATGAGACATTTCATACAAAACCACAAATTTCCACCTCATAGTGACAATTGAGGATTAGAAATGTTGGAAAATCCATTGGCATTTCCTCTTTGGTCCAAAGCTGGTGACCAAAGAGTAAGAGTCAGTGGATTACCAACATTATTAGGATTCTTCTTCTGGGAATCATGAATGCCTGGCCCCCTATAACGGATGTATAGTATGTGCTTGCTCTCTGGCTGGGCCCTCTTTAGATTCACCACCGACTTTTACAGCACTGCTGATGGAACAGAATTCAAACATTGCTCACTAATTAAACCAACAACTAAGATGGTACTTGACAAGATTAGTGAAGTTGATTTTGCTAAATGTAATTTACATTTTCCCGTTTACTTTAGAAAGTTTTTAGATATTCAGTACATGACGTATTAATGGAAAGTAGTTGAAATGACAGTACATTGGTGTCCGGTGGTCAGACAGTAATAAATGTTCAAAGACTATAACTTGGGTTTAGCGGTAAGTTGGAAAAGACTTTAACTGAGGCAGTTCATGAACTCCGAAGTCCTTCACAACCCAACTGCAAATTCGCTGAGATGTGGTTATCCATAAATTATATCTGTGAGGGAACTGCTGTTCTCTATACCACTGGATGAAAAGGCAGCTGGAAGATTATAGTCTAACTATTGCCTCAAGCAAGAAAATTATAATTAGGTGTCCTTTAGAAGACCTTGAACTGTTGCATATTTAAAACAGCAGGGGAATGAGACAAAAGTGAAGGAGCTGTTAAATACTGTAGCAACAGTATCAGGGACTTCCTTCAGGAATTTAGTTGAAACAACAGCAGTCAGTAGACAGCAAAAAGAATTCATGTGAGGTTTGGTTTCTTTTAAAGCCACTGCCAAAATAGTTTGGTGTTGAGGGGGAATGCTTGATTGGCAGGGAAAAGTCTTTAAGCCTGTTGTTTGGCACCTTTTCAGTAAAATGCCTTCTATGTGTTCTTTGGGGACACTTTGTTGTTGTGACTGGAGGAGGGCATGACAACAGCCTCTTACATTAAATAGTACCCTAGAGTTCTGGCAATTCTTAGAGATAAGACAGAAGCTGATGTTTTAACCATGACAGTTTCTGGTGCTGTGACATTATTGTTTTTGAATACAGGGAATCATATGGCCTCTGTAGTCTTCACTTTTCACAGATCAGAGGATTCATTTGTGTTAAGTCAAGCATTTTAACAGTGTCAATGATCAGAACAGAAAAATACTGTGCACATGTATAACCTGAGACAGGTGTGTCAGAGGGGGACAAGCAGGTCAAAAGTTGCAAAGAAAACTCCCACGCTGTGTCTAACTTGCAAAAAATATATAAAGTTTAATAGCAACATTTTGGTACTTGACCATCTTCAGGCAAATGGTGTTACATCCTGAGAAGCCAGTTTTTTGTAGGCGGTGACTGTTTTTTGTGCACCAATCAACTTCCACATGAAATTAGGCATAAAAACATAACATTCATTCACATATCCATTACTATAGATAGAGCTTAAACTTCAATACAATCCCTCTATAGTAACCATAATAATATATTCGTATATCTATACCAGAGCAATCTAATATACGTCGATTTCTGTACAATAAATCCACAAAAAAAGTTATGTAGACCATCCATATTCAGGCATTTTCCCAAAACCTGCTGGTACCTTATTCATTAATAGATAAAAAAGAGGAAAAATATCACAATTAACACAACAAGAGTCAACACACAAAAATCATCCCAGAGCAATAACTTCATACTTTACAATACTTTTTGTGTTAAATAACACTGAAATGTATAGGAAAATATCAAAAGTCAACATCATATATATTGCTTACAAGACTCCACACTATTATACAAATACAAAAACACCTGGGGGCCTAGCTCACCTGGTGGAACGCACGCCCAAATATAGAGGCTTGTTCCTCGAGGCAGAGGCTGCGGCCCTTTGCTTTGTGTCGCTCCTTCTCTCTCCTCATTCATGTCTTCAGCTGTTCTACAAAAATAAAGGCCTGAAATACCCAAAAAATAATCTTAAAAAAAATAAATACAAAAAAACCTTCATGGCCTCAGAATATTTAAGCTGTATCAGTGCATACATGTATAAATCGACACAATCAACAGGATTTAATGCTCAAAGGTCCTGATAACATATGTGCCTATCCATTCGAATCTGGGACTGTGTAGAGCTGGACCAGGAATCCCTCAGGTGAATCTTAGGTTAAAAAAAAGATTGTATACTATACATGTTCAGAATGACAAGAAAATACTAAGAATGATGAAGAGTATCACAGAGAGAAGCAGCTAAAAATCTGTTGTTGCAGAGGTGAAGTTGTTCGTAGGAATGGTTCAAGAGAAAAAACAAAACAGAGCTTCAAACACATTTAAGTATGTAGGTGCTAGAGATACCCATATACTATTGGTCGGTTGGATGATCCATCACTTTGGTCCAGATTGAAACATATCAACAACTATTAAATGGATATCCATGAAGTTTTGCACATACGCTGATGGTCCTCAGAGGAGGAATATTAACGTCTTTTCCTCATGCCCCACCAAGTGCAAATGTTCACTTATCCTGTGAAATGCAAGCGTCAATGGCACCATTTTGTAAACATAGCCTTACTGAGAAATACAGAGAGAGTTGATGGGAGCTGATGGCTCCAGAACACAAGCTGAGGCTTAATTAGCTTTGTTTCAACTCATTTAGTAATGGCTTGAATGTAACCAATGCTCATTAATATGAAAGGTTGCGCACTGTTGCTTTAACCAAAGAACATTCAAGGAATATTCTGACTATTTATGAAACTCACATGAACAAATATTAAAATGGCAACAAAAATAAAATGTGGTTGTCATAATTCTATTGAATGTGATATATTACCATTCCAAAGAAACAGGATTAGCCCATAGACAGGATTAGCCTTAGGGAAATCTGAGGAAATGTGTTGCTAAACATAATAAACTGTTGTGCAACAGGCTAAATAGAAAGTGTTGATCATGTTAGTGACCAGCCAACAAATTTCTTTGCTCTTTACTGTTAAAAAGTGTGTATTCTTATATATATTCCAAACCTCATTTATTATGTAAATAATATAAAAGAAATTCACTTGTTTAATTGTATTAGGCCTTCACTCTTTTTTGTTTCCATGTTCATAATGCTGTTGTTATTAGTTATTACACTTAATAAACATACAATTAAAGACGTCTGAATCCTGTTGGTCCTGCTGCAGGTTCAGCAAAACAGCACTGCCAAATCCCAAGACTTAAAAACATTCATTTTGATAGGTAGATAGAACTGTCTGTCAACTGTGTGTGTGTGGCCTCGCTCACGCTTTCCTCTGATTGGTCAGCCTCTGACTTGCCATTTTTCCTATTGGTCAATTGGCTGTACGACTGCTTTCGACAGAACAGGAAGAGATGTTAACTGGCCGCCTGCCAGGTAAATATTCAACAGAGGATGCTAGCTATGCCCATGTCTGACACGACAAAAGGACAGCAACTCCTGAATAACTGGAGCAAAGATGAAACCACATGCTTTATCGGGGACATTAAGGTATTTTACGATCACCACATGAGTTGTTTTTACAATTAAAAAAAAGAGAAGTTATAGGGCGCGGCCTACTGTCATTAGCCTGCTAGCTTACCTCAGTGCTAACGTTATGGTATTAAGCGCTAATAACCGCATTATCCACAAGCGAAAGCGTCATTGGCCAACAGGCTGGCTGACTGCACTGGACGGTCAGCAGCCTCTTGTAGTAACGTTACAAACACCAAGAACAGTTAAGTGAAACACGTTAGGCAACAGTTCGTTTGTGTTGCTAGTGCTGAGGATAATGCTCAGAAAAGTCCTGGGATTAGCTAGCTAGCTAGGTGTATGTTTAGTGTCAGGTATAGTTAGGGGTTTCAGATTACATCTGAAGTCAAGTGAATTGTTTTGTTTAGCAGTCGGTATAAGCCTGGTCATGCTGATTAAAGAAACGTACAGCGTTATATAAAGATGATCGTGTCGATGAAAAGCCCTACGAGTTCAAGATGTAAACAAAGATTAAAGACAGTCAAGTACCCTCACAAAGTTAGTGACTGGTTTCTTGTCATCCTCATCGTCTTGTTTAACCTCAATCAACATTCACACCGCTTCAGACCCGAGTGTATTTGAAGTAAATGATTGATTTGTTTTAACTGCTTGCTTTATGGATCACCTGTGTGCCTGTTAAGTTTGACGCGGTGAGCAGGATCATCATTTGATCAGACTAGTATTTATTTCTAGTGCATCCATTTAGTTCAACTATGTTGTTTTGAACATAGATATACTGTAAGCAACACCAGTAAATATCGTGATAGTTAGTTTGTCTACTTGTGAAATGGTAAGTGATCAAGTAATGTTTTTGTTGTGCAGTGCTTGCCAGACTCCCTAGCTAAATAGATGTTTAATTCACTCTTAAGAAGCTTAAGTAATCCAGCAGTGACTGTTAAGATTTACGTTTATGTCACTCCTGTCTCCACTATTAATGTCTACACCTGTGATATAAACAGGTACTTCCCAAAACAGTAGTTTTGTTGTTAACGCTGTGTTTGCTCTGATAGGATCTTTTGGAAGAGTCAGTGACTTAAAACAGCTCAGGAGCAGCTGTGGTAGCTAAATATGGATAGATAGTTACTTTAGCTGACAGAGTTGTCCTCCTCGCTGTACCTAAGTCACTGCTTCTAAACCAAAACTGAAAACACTCATGTAACTAGTACCTGTGATGAGTCACTGAGAACAACAATCTTTCTGGGATGGCAGCATACTCTGCGCTCATATCTCATAAAGCATGTAAGGTTTTATCAAAACCTGAACCTGCCTTACAGGAATATATGTGCTGGCATCCATTCAGATGAACCGAATGACAGTTAAGTGGTAGAGTACATGTGGAGACACACATTGTAACACAGTAATTGTGCTAGTAAACAAACTCAACAGCCAGAATTGGATTAGCATCTGGCAGGTAGCTGGTCTCAAGTCCCCTGTGAGATCTAGATCTTTTGTTAAATTACAGAATGTTGTGTGAGTGTGTGTGTGTGTGTCTGTGTGTGTATGACTGTTTGTGTGCACAACAGTATTCAAGCTTTTGGTCCTCCTAAGCATGTGCTGACTGGGATCACAGCGTACACTCGTAGCCACACACACTTCCCATGTAGAAGTCCAAAACAAAACAATGCTTATGTCCTCATGCATGCAACAAAGGTAGTATAGCTAATAATGATCACTTATGGTGTTACACATAAGAACCCCCCCCCCCCATTCAGCTCTTACAAATGTTGGCTACTATGCCAAGGTTTTTAAACCTCAAGCAACAATTTAAACAGTAAGATAGTTGTCTTTTTTTTAATATAAAAATGTTGTTACCATATGCAAAATTGTTTGCCATAATAAATATACTGTTCCTTTTTTTCCTGCAGCTCTTCATCTAACCAGTCTTTTACTATTACTACCTTGCAAAATTACCTTTGCAAACAGGTCCACCGTTTTTTTATGAACATAATGAGACATTGAAATCATAGTTGTTGCGCACATCGAAATGGCGTACTGTCAAGGGCAAGGCTGGACCAATAGAAGACATAGTGAGACATTAATACCAGTTGTTCATATAACTCAGCTCTGACCATATAGACATGTTGTCAGAAGATTGGTGGAAGCGCATTTTCTTTTATATTTCCTTTTATAGTGTATAGTGTATATACTGTTTGGTTGTTTTGTATGTGTAAGCCCATTGTGAGCAATAATAATCCAAAGCAAAATTCCTCGTATGTGTCCCCCATACCTGGCAAATAAAGCTGATTTTGATTCTCTTTCTACTTAGTCTCAACATTTGTAGAAAAATTACTGGCAGAGTGGGAGCACCAGTTGGTGAGACATATTATTTTGTTTTAGTTAAATTATTTACCTGTTTATTTAATTTAGAATTTAATATCATATGGTATAGTAATATCCTAATTACCTTAAATTGTGCATGTATTTTGCAGCAAATAAAGCTCATGGCATTTGTTTAAAAAAAAAATTTGATTTTAAAAGCTTGCATTTGGTATTTTGTAAGCTAAAAGAAATTGCTTAAAATTTGCATTTCTACTTTAAACCATTGATTCCATTATTTATAGAGCCGTCAGTTTTTTTTTTTATAGTTAAATACTTTTTCAGTTTTGTGGTACAAATAGGTGTAAATTAGTATGATTATTAGAATTTGATTATTTTATTGTCTTTTTATTTGTATGCCTTGCGTCTGCCACCCTTTTAATTTAGGAATGAATTTAAACGTTTTCTGTCTTCTTGTGATGTGTGTGTATGCTGCACCCTTCGCGGCATTAAACCGTTTCAAAGCCATGTTGTGTAACTTTGTCTCTTTGGCTTTCTTTGGCGTGGTGCTAATGTCTTCCTTTGTTGCGGTGCCATAGAGGTTATCTGACATTTGATTTGATTTTAGTTTTAGGTATCAGACTGAGATCCTGTAGCCATGGATGGGCATTCTCCCAAAAACAATGAAAGCACTTTTCCCAGCTTCGTGGACCTGGATGACTTTCTTACCAAGCACAACTCGAACTTCATCTGGCTCCTCGTCGGTAAGTGGGGAATATTCTACAGTTCCATGTGTGACATGTGAAGTGCAGACCTGTCAGCAGCACCAGATCAAATAGTTTTCAGTGGCTTAGCAGTTTTATGGAAGATATGCAGTTTTTTTTAGCAATGGGGGCAGGTCTTTCCAAACAACAGCAACAACCCCCCCCCCCCCAATTATAACGGACCCACCGCGGTAGGGGTGGTAATCTCCAGACACCTCCCGATACAATCATCACGATACTTATGCCACGATACGATATTCTGATTTTAAACATATTGCAATATTCTGCGATATATTGCAGTTTATAACCTTTTTTCCAACTTCAAATTTTTCCCAATTTCAAAGGAAACCTTTTCAACATCTGTTTTATATTAACAGATGCATTGTTGGGTTTCTGTAAATAACATCACAAAGTACGGTCTAGATCTGCTCTTTTATGAAAAGCGCAGTGAGAGAACTGTTTTTGTGATTTGGTGCTCTATAAATAAAATTTGAATTGAATTGAATTTAAAAGGCAACCGTGACTACATGTGCGTCTGCCCTATTCCTGATACTGTGGCGGCAGAAATGTTGCCATGGCGATCTGCCACTACAGAATCAACATAGAGGAAACACTGATATGCCATCACTTCCTGTGGTCTAAATTATTGTGCAACATTTTTACTACTTTAATTTTTTTCCCCTTATTTATTAAATATAGTTTGGTAACTTGCTTTCCTGCCAGGTTCAAATATTGACTATTCTGAGGAATGATAGTATTATTTCAGCCTTTCTTAATTTTAAACAAGTGTCTGACAAAATTGACCTTCTTTGCCCTTGATTCTCATTATCTAAGACACAATTCAATATCGAGGGTATAATAGTGGTTTATTTGGCAAATGATAAGAACGATTTTGATGATATGGTGGCATGAGAAATTATCTGTTTATAGTAGGCTCGGTTGACATATGTACCCATGATGGTAAAGAAATGTATTATAGTATTTGCTTTAAATGCTTTAATCCAGCTGACTGTGATATCTTTTTATCTGTCACTGAATCCATTTCAACTATGACAAATGATAGTTTCCACTTATTGTCCAGGTGCAGCTCTTGGTAGAACAAAGATACGGACTGTCGCCCAGAGTGCAGCTGCCGCTTTCTTTGTAACATCTTCCAGATGAAAAAAATATCAAACCAAACCTTAAGTGCAGCGGTAAAACCCAGCCGTCAGCCCAGCTATGAAAGAATAAGTAGTTTCATTTCCATCTGCATTGCTTTTTTTACCTTTAAAGAATAATAAACACATTTGCAGGTGGAGTTTATAATAGCTTTCCAAATGTGTTAGACTGGTGTGACTACAACTGTAATGCTGCCGTGTTTTCTCTGTGCTGAGGGGTCTTTGTCACGTCAGGAAAAGTAGCATCTGGCACATTGTATTCAAAAGACCAATCACAGTTTGTTGACCTTATAAACAACAAGGTCATCAACAAGGTACAATTTTAAAAAGTTTGACTTAACAGAGGCAAAACCAGCCTTAGTGATCAAAAAGTAAAAGGCCTACTTCGTTGTCAAGTTTACAAACCGCTGATGTAAGCAAACTATTCAAAGCATAAAAAAAATGTAGTTGTACTTTTTTATTGTCTTATTGTATAACTCCTTGTATTAACAAAACTGCCCATGTTGTGTTGTTGTCTTTCAGCCACCATTCTGTCCTGTGGATGGATCATCTATTTAACTTATTACAACTCCCGCAACATTGGCCTCATCCTCACCCTCATCATCAACAGACTCTACAAAGATGGCTACATTCATATTGGTGCGTTTGTCATAAACTCTTACACACACAGTGATGAATAGGGAGGAGGAACACTGCCTAAGCTTTCAGTTCAAGGCGTTAACTCAATCTGCTGAATATTTCATGATGAGCCGGCTCCTCTCAGTGATTATCTCTGTAGAGTCTGAACAGCAAACTGCAACCAACGCCAGATTGAATTTCTCAACATAAGTGACACAGAACTTATTTCATAAAGAACCTCAAGGCCATAAATCCAAGTGTAACTCTCAAGCCACTTCTTTGTGATTAGTTTATCCCAAAAACATCAAGATACCTTGTCAGAATCATCTGCTCTGTAATACAACCCTTAATACCGTACACTCCCAAAATGAACCAAACAAGAAGCCGGAGCATGTCAAAGTGATTCTTAATTTATAATGAGAGATGTTTAATTTTTTTTCAGTGAATAAACAAATTTACAGCAGTGTGTGTTGACATGGACTTTAACAAAGCAGCATTTAAATTTAATGACGAAGGCGTGGCTTAGTTAATGTCTCTTTGCCAACATGTGTCGTTACAAAGTGAGCAGTCATCCTCGAGCCTTCATAACAAACGGCACAGTTTCAGTTGAGCTTAAAGACAGTTTGTAATGTGTTAAGCAGGTTTAAACAGGCCTGAGTTGAGTCAAAATTCCTGCAGAGATTACAGGGAGACGCTGACCAAAGCAAGCGTCCTGTGGGAGGAACTGAGGCCCAGTTTGGGTATTTTTGAAAACAGGGTTATTCCCAGATGCCCGGTTTAAAAAGAAATCTCCATCAAATAAAAAATGAAAAACACAAGTAAAACACTGTCAAATATCGCTAAGTGACAGTTTCTGACCTATTTGTTATACGATTAGATCCTAATTAAGATGATTTTTTTTCCTTGTTGAGAAGAGAGACAAGGTGATTTATTATCCCAGACTGTATTCATTTATACCAGGGCTCACCCAACCATCTAATTACATCATTTGTTTTAATTAGCTGATTTACTGGCTTGAATTCACAGCACTGTGATCAAATCCGAAATGGCTTGCACTTGCTTTTGGAAGTTGTAATCCTCTAATTTTACTATAAATACTCTATACTGTTTTTTATGGAAATATAATACTTGCATTCTTTGTGTCTCCCCGCAGGCTCGTTCTCCTTCTCTGTGCTGTCAGGTAAAGTCATGTTCAGAGATGTCTACTACATCAACCAAGACATGTCTATCAGGTAACCTGACCGGCGCTGCATTATGTGCTCCCCCTCGGCTCCTCTATGATCTTATAGCTGATTAATTTTGTTTTGTCTGTTACAGGATACAGGATGGCTTCCTCATATTTCGTTGGTGGAAAATGTATAACCCAAAACAGAAACAGCATGGTGAGTAGAGGGCTATTTGTTGACAGAGGAGCTAAGTTAAGAGTTTATCATTAGCCTGATAATAAATGCAGCTTTATTGAGCTTTCCTCAGTTATTTCCTTTATCTGTATTTATTATTTCCTTACATCATAATTATCAAGTTCATTTATCTACACACACACACACACACACACACACA
>NC_045752.1:14977364-14978174 GCF_008692095.1 Etheostoma spectabile | reverse complement strand
TATATATATATATATAAAATCTCACATAAAGTTTTATTTTATTTTTTACCTCCCACCTCAAATGAACCAGTTATGGAAGGCAACATCGACGTGACTTCTGAGTTTCCTCTGTGTCTCTTGTCACCAGACCCCAAGGCAGAGACCAGGCTTTACATGACAGTCAACGGCTTTGAGTTTCACGTCTACAACCGCACCGACCTCTACGCCCGACTGCAGGAGACCTTCGGACTGGACCCCACACTCATAACACCCAAAAAAGATGATGAGAAGGGACGAGAGGACAGAAACGAGACACTAGAAAGGTACGACCAACAGCTTTTCCTTGTATTTAGTGTTAGGGTTGTTTTAATAATATACTCATTTTAGTGGTTAACTAAACTACAAAAAAAGCATCCAATTCACAGATGATTGATGAATGGAGATTTGATGACGAGCAGTCTGAAAAAGCTGCACAAATGCCTTTTTTTTTATTGAAATCTGTTTACCACCAAAAGTAGTGTCAGCACAGATAAGAGTTGTTCTCATTTCCCACTGATGGCCAAATGAATTGTGCTGACTGGGAATCTCTGGGCACCTCACGATTAAACCGATTATTGATTTACCATTTTTTTAATGTACATTTCCATGAGTGATTTAAAAAAATACATATAAATCTGAATTTGTTAGATTTCGACATATACAGTATTTGTCACACAAGTTTTTATAAAAGGTGTCTAAGGGTCTACTGATGTTTTTATTTTGTAGTCATTCCATGCTTAAGCCTTAAACGTGTTTGTGAAAGTCACCTTCTCTCACAGTAATCTTCCATGT
>NC_045752.1:14977143-14977354 GCF_008692095.1 Etheostoma spectabile | reverse complement strand
GTCATGTTTAAAGGTGGAGAATTGGATTCTTAGAACATGAAACATGAGGGGGTCAGATCTAATGTGAAAAAGTAGATGAACAGCCTTTATATATTTTGCCTAATTATTTGATTTATTTCTTATTAGACCATGTGTGTGTATATATATACAAAACTTTTTTTCTTTTTGTCCTTTTTGTGTTTTTTTTTCTGCACTCTTGCCTAAACTCTAA
>NC_045752.1:14974229-14977133 GCF_008692095.1 Etheostoma spectabile | reverse complement strand
GTTGTCCATTATCCCATCCTCTTTCGGTCACTCTGTTTTCTGATTTGCACATGTCTGGAGACAGTAACTTTCAAATAAAAATTAATTAACAAATTATCTTATCAGAATCGATTATCGAATCGGTTCTTTGTCCCACCCATATATTGTAGCACTATTAAATTGTTGTAAGACATGTTTTCTGATCCCATTATAGTGTGAACATCAAAGCAGAGAGTCCAGACCACACGTCATCTTGGCGCTCCCTCATTCCTGTCGTCAAAGTAAACATCAGCACTGTAAGTACCTCGCAAATCCAACCAAAAATGGATGGAATTTGGTCTACGAAAAGAAGCACGCTTCCATTTTATGAAATCGCTTCAGAGCATTATTGAAGATTAAAGGTGCCTTCATTGTCACTTTTGACAATACACAGAGAGACAAAATGTGTCCTCTGCATTTAACCCATCCTATACATAGGAGCAGTGGGCAGCCGCAGGCCCCAGTTGAGGAAAACAAATGATAAATGAAAGATAACATCTTTAGTGTTCAGGCCTTTATTGCATGTGTGTTTGCTCTCCTTCAGGGTCGTTTGGCATTTGGGAACCACCACCTCCCTCAAACTCTGTGTGTGAACTTTGAGGATGCCTTCCTGACGTACACCACCAAGCCTCCATCTAGCCACCTGGACCAGTACATGCACATTGTCAAAGGCTCGCTGGAGAATGTGCGCGTCATGTTGGTTCCTAGTCCACGCTACCTTGGCATGCAGAATGATGAGTAAGTCCAAGTCCCTTACTCATGAAGAAACATCTACATTTGACTTATTTTTGTTTATTTAATTTGAGAGTTGCTGTAAAATTACATTTTCAAAGGATGGTAGTTTAAGAAGCATTGGTGTTTAGATTCAAGGGTAATATTCATATAAAAGTAATACCATAGAAATTGAATAATGTAGCAGGCTGACACTTGTAAGCCTAATTTTTTAACTTATGTTATTGTCATTTTGAGAGAATACTGAATGCCATAATTCGTTATCTACACTTCAGCTGAATGAATTGACATGGAGAGTAACATTACGTTTACCTTCTGTGATTAAGAAGTCACTCTCAATATAAACTTGGCAGCTGTAGCCTCTGGGGAAAAAAAGACATCAGTGATTTCAACCTCTAACAGTCCTTGACGTGTCTTAAAGCTTTGTTGGAATGTCCAGTGAGATAAAGCAAAAACATGTAAGAGGAAGGCCACTGCATTTATGAAATTGCCTCCTCATGCCAGAATCAAGCTTCAATCTGGACTGAATATCTAATTCCTGCTTAACCTGCTGTGACCCTACTAAGAGTTCTTAACCCCTACAAAAACCTGCACTTTGCCGTTAAACTGTGACCTTGTGGATTTCTCTTCTAGACCTCCAAGACTTATGGGAGAAGGCTTTGTGGTCATGCAGTCCAACGATGTTGACATCTACTATTACCAGGATGAACCCGGTATGCTCATGCACGCACACACACAAAATCTAAAAATGGTAACCAACATGTAATCCAACAAAGCTGCAACAACACCAAAAAAGGCTAAAAATGGTCTTTTCTTTGAAATAACTTTCTAAGTTGTTTTTAATTGGGATATACTTTGTGTAGCTATAAATGACCCAGCACACTGCAATGCTTGCAGTAAAATATAAGCATGACCAATGGAAATTAGCTAGTTGATTATGAAGAAGCAGTAGTAAAATAGTCAAGTGGTTTCAAGACTGTTGACAAGGCATTTTATATGTTTATGATAAGTGTATGTTGTCAGAGACAGAGTTACCTAATATAGAGGACCTAGCTACTTAGTGAGGTTTGGGAGCAAGGCATGTATAGACAATCTATGCAGAAAAAAAACATGACACACACTGAATTGCATTTGCATAATGAAGCCGAAATTTAAAAAGAAAATAATACAAAAATAAATAAGTTACGTCGCGGTATGCAACAGGACAATTACACTTAAATAAAAAAACAACAACACATATGTACATAATTGCATAAATAAAAAAATAAAATAAATACATTTTTAAATTAATTTAAAATTATTAAATAATGGGAGGAAAAGTAATGTGAATAAATAAATAGGGTTTATAGGGTAATTTATAAATACAGAGGTAAATAAATTAAGAAGTAAATTTAAAAAAAGTTCAACTTATGTCACATTTTATTAATTAATGGCTACATTTATTTTAAATATAATATTTGCACCTTTTAATGACATTAATTATCCAGTCATTTATTTATTTTGGATTTTGGCAGTTTACACCCTCTATAATCAAGTATTAGGCTAATGTGTGTGTGTGTGTGTGTGTGTGTGTGTTTGTGTGTGTGTGTGTATAGGGCTGGTGCCTGTGGAGCAGGAGGGTGGGGAGGAGGCAGAGACGTGCAGTGAGGACGATAAGCTTCAGGACCTGCCTCCATGTTGGGGTCTCGACATTGTCTGTGGAAAAGGAACTGACTTCAACTACGGCCCTTGGGCAGATCGTCAGAGGTGTGTAAGATTGTAAATCTCACCACAATTTACATATTGCATAAAAAGTGGCATTTGTTGAGAATGAGTTTAATGTGATTGACATCTTAGTATCAAAACACAGTTCAGTACAAAACTGCACCATTACAGAACCTCTCATTTTTGAAAGCCAGTTAAACTCAAGCCAATGTTCTTTCAATGGTACAATTTGTTAATGAAACTTAGTAGGAAAACATAGAGTGTCATCTCCCATTCCCTTTTAAAAGCAAGTCGCTTTGTACTTTGGCTCATTGCTATTATGATGGTGGATTTTCACCGTAATACTTTATTTTTAATCCTTTGCATGTTGTAATTGTAAATTAATTATTTGGGGACAGTGCACAAAAAAAGAAAAAAGAAAAAACATTAATAGATGTCTTGTGCCAGGTT
>NC_045752.1:14972219-14974219 GCF_008692095.1 Etheostoma spectabile | reverse complement strand
GCTAATTTCCGCCCGTAGTCCCTGGGCAGGTAGATGGCATGTTAAAATACAGACAAAGTATTTACAGTTCAACATACAGAAAACAGATAAATTAAGTCATAAATGCCTACAGATGTTAATGTAACCCTATCCCACCCCAGAAACACACAGTAATGTAGCACATCAATTTGCTAGTGGGAGCAAGTCTACTTAGTTAACAACCAATGCATTGCTGTGCGTGTGCGTGTGCATGTGCGCGTGTGCATGCGTGTGCGTGCGTGTGCACGTGCGCGTGCACGTGCGCGTGCATGCGCGTGTGTGTTGATGGGATGGGAAATTGACAACTGTGTCGGTCTTAAACTAGCAAAGACATGTGCATCGGACTTTGCATTGCGCTGTGCCGGGTGCAAGATAGGGCCCTCATACTTTTAAAGGCTTTAGATTTAGGCTTTACATACAAGGTCTTGGATTTACACAAACTCTCAATTTCCTCAGGGACTGTCTGTGGAAGTTCTTCCTGCCAGCAGACTACCAGGACATGAAAGTGACCGAGGTTGCCCAGCCAGGAAAACCCAGGCAGATCCAAGCCTTCGAGCTCCGCATGAACATCATTGCAGACGCCACAATCGATCTGCTTTTTACCAAAAACAGGGTGACTGTTGCTTTTGTCTGCTTTATTCTCTCTTTCTCTTCTACCTATCGTGCCAACCTCTGTGAGCTTTTTTTTCTCTCCCTGCTGCTCCTGCTTGTCTCCATTTCATGTCCCTCGTACGTTATCTGTTAAAATTGGTACTCCTACAGTGTCTGGTTGTTCTAGCGTTAAGACAGTAAAGCACCCCTCATAAATAATTTGACAGCATGTATGACTGTTCTGTTGGCTCTCTCTCACTCACCCCCCATGCTCTTTATCCCTGTTACTAGGAAACCAATGCCATCCATGTGAATGTAGGTGCTGGCTCTTACCTGGAAGTCAACATCCCCATGACTGTAGGAGAGAACGGTAAGTGTGTGTTCCAAAAAAAGAAATAAGACCAGAACACCAAAATGTCAGCACTTGGATTGGTTGCCACAGCAGATGCCTAAATGGTTTAAGGACAAATCTTGTTCATGTAGAAGCGCATTCCAACTCCAACAGTTTCCCCATCATTTGGTGAAAATCTGTTGCTCTGACTGAACAACAGACATGATAAGCAGCTTAATCAAATGTCAGGATGAGCTCATACTTAGGACAATTTCAAAAAGGCTTGTTCAATGAGTATTGAAGATTCTGCAGCTGCTCCTAGCAAATTTGGCTCTTTATTTATTTGACATATTTGAACTTGTCATAACATTTCTTTGTCAATATGAATTGGTATTGGTAAAGTTGTAGTTTACATTTAGTTATTGAGTCATGCGCTGGATGTTAGGCAATCATCCTGGAAATGTACTTGAGTTGATCCACACTAAGCCCTCAGAAACATAGAGGGCTACATTTTACCATTTACAGTAGGTTAGTATATAGGCATGACCATAGTCAGGAATACCTATAATTAAAGTATAAATCAGTTTGTTGAGTCAAATTCAAAATCAAGACCAAGTAAATAGCCCTGCTCAAGACTGAGACCAAAACAGAGACTCCTTAGTGACTGTCTATGCACATACAAACTAATACTAAACAGTGCAGCTCTGTACTATAGCTCTCTAACCCCAGTTATATAGAGCATATGTTTTTTTTACTAATGCTTGTATTTTTCCATTTGAATGTTATCCACATATAGGATCCGCTTAAATTATTTACAGTATGTCCTGTGTAAATGACATTGGAAACATCTGGTATTGGCAAAGACTGAGGAAATCCATGTCCTGGCACGATACCAAAAGAAGTCCAAGATATCATCCAGTGGACAAGATCACATTGACCTACCACTACAGTGAATTTTAGACTGGGGGAAATTAATTTCCGTAGTTCTTCATTGCTCTTGATTCGCTGTAAACCATGCACATGCTTTGTAAAGTCAGTAAACTCTTCTACATGAGACCCC
>NC_045752.1:14960334-14972209 GCF_008692095.1 Etheostoma spectabile | reverse complement strand
CCCCCCATTATACAGTAATACAGAAAAAAGATCAAGTAAAACCATCAGGAATTGATTTGAAGCCATATCCAGAATAAAACAACTGAACACAGGGGAAAATTGACATTCTCAACTCTGATAGATGTGAGGAATGTGTAATAATTTCGCACACTGAGCAGATAATATTGTGTCAGTCATCAGTCAATACTCTCCTCTGTCTCTAGAAATGCAGTTAACATAAGTACCTTTTCAAGTTTTGCTGGTAAATGACATTAGCTTTTAGGTTTTGAGAATTGATGGTCCCGCTTTCCTGTTTGTCTCCTCTGCCCGCAGGCTACTCTCCTACCATCAAAGGCCAGTTGCTTCATGTGGACACCACCAGCAGCATGCAGTATAGGACTCTTCTGGAGGCTGAGATGCTGGCTGTAAGTAGCAGGCAATTATACAAGAAGCTTTTTAGTCCAACTCTTTGGACAAAAATTTGAACAAGTGTTCCTCCTGCATCAACTTTTGATGCAAGGTAGAGTTGAGCAAAAGCATTGTCAAACATGCATAATACATAATGCGCTGTGACAAGTAAAAAATTGTGTCCTGCCTCTGCCTTTATTTCAGTTTCATGTCATAGCCAGCTACCCTCGGGTGTGGAACATGCCTCAGTCATGGCAGTGTGAGATTGAGGTGTACAAGGCCACCTACCACTTCATCTACGCCCAGAAAAACTTCTTCACCGGTGAGTCCTCCAACAAACAGACTTAAGGGGTAACTACTGTTTTTTTTAACCCTATTTTCCTATGTTTTTGTTTCTAAGTGACTGATGGTAACAAAAATCTATGAAACTGGTCAAGTTTTAAGCAAGAATGCTGCAGTTAATACGGCAATTGTCCAGCTTGTATTTACCTTCAAAAAAGTGCTCGTTTTGCCAATAACAGGCTTAAATTAATATTCGAAGTATCTGACAACATTTTGGAAATGATTTCTGTTAAAAAGTAAGATCCTTTTTAAAACAATAAAACATCAGAAAAATTGCATTTGCTAAACCCGCTTCATGTGAATAAACGGTAATTATAGCATTGTATAATACATTTCATTCAAAGTCAATAGAAACAAAATAAAACTATGAAAAGCCTCTTTGTGTTGTCTTTCCACTTTTCCAACATCACAGCTCTAGTTTTGGTTGAATAAACTTTACGTGTGAAAATATGTTTGGCTAGGTACACGCTAAAAGTATTTCTTTTTTAATTGGAGTCTGGTGGGTTTAGTGCTAGTGACTTCAGAGCTGTTTCTGGTTAAACAAAAAACATAGGTTTTAAAATGCATATCTCTGAAGGGATTCTTTCCATAATTTTGTCAGAGACTTAGAACGTTCATCTGAGCCTGTCTGTGGCAAAACAAGCACTTTTGTGAAGAAGGTAAATACAAGCCCTATTAACTTGTTAACTTGTGGTAGTTTGTTATGCCTCTGCAGAATGCAGCCATCTCGCTTAATACTGGACCAATGTCAAAGATTGTTGTTACCATCAGTCATTTAGACACAAAAACATAGGAAAATAGGGTCCAGGTTGAAAAAAACGGTAGTTATCCTTTAACCAATGAAAACATTAAGCGCTTTGCATTTTAATAGTGAAATGTATAAAACTAACAGTAAAAGTTTCAATTTTTTCACTTTATCACTTCCTTCTTTCTTATTAGATTTGATCCAGGACTGGGCGAGTGACAGTGCACCAGACATCTACTCCTTTGTGCCCTATTCCTGGAAGTTCAAGATCCTTTTCCACCAGTTTGAGATGATTTGGGCAGCAAACCAGCACAACTGGGTTGATTGTTCCACCAAGCAACAGGAGAATGGTAAGAAAGATGCTCTTCTAGATGCAAATAACCATAGAAGCAGTACAACACTGTAAAGGGTAAGGCTAAATTATGTAAAAAACACCTTTAATATCTTTTCTATCTTTAGTATTTCTTACCGTAAACAAATAAAAGTAATTATGACAAAGGTCTGAAAACACCACAGAATTCCACACTTCTTACAATTACTGCAATTGTATCTAACAAGTAGACATTACAATATTATCTACCTATTCTGAAATAAAGTACACAGTTTTTCCGAACTAAAATAAATAATATTTTTGTGTGTGGGTGAAGTTACATTAAAAATATAACATTCAATTTTACAGGTTTAATAAAAAATAATAAAAATGTAATGACAAATAGACCTACTTTTATATATGTGTTTAGCATTAACATTACCACTAAGGCTAAAAAATTAAAGAAATCAAAATCCAGCCATGGAAGGCAATCAATAATCAATCAATAACTTAATGCCTCTTAAACACTGGAAGCGGATCACCATGACTGAATACGCTGACTCTATTAAGTCATGATGTATTGTATTCACAGTACATACACCACTTAATCCTAGACCAGGGCAGACTAATCAATTGCTTTATTGATCTTCTACAGTGTACCTTGCAGCATGCGGCGAGACGCTCACTATAGAGTTCACCTTGCCTTTCAATGAGTTTGTTCCAACCACCTGCCATACCCGCTTCAGCTTGAACGTGAGTCACGCTTTAAGTGAATATGATTTGTGTCAAAAACGAAAGTCCTTTTTTTTATATATATATTTGAGTGTAATTGTAAAGATTTGTTTCTGGAAAATGTTTTTACAGAAGTATGACTGTGCATACTGTGTGTATTTCTATGTGCTCATAGATGTGAATTCTTTGACAGCAACTATGAATATGTGTGGGTGCATACACGTACAGTATATATGCTTTGTCCTCTTTAGGCAGAGGATACAGATATGCGATTGTCCCTGCCAGAGTGCCACCCAAGCCGCTACCCCCTCCTCACCCTGGCCAAAGACTACCAGAACGTCAAGCTCCCCCCAGACATGTTCATGCCAGGGGAAAACCAAAGTGCACCCCCTCCCAAACCCACCAAGTCCCGCTGGAGGAACATCACCCATGCAGAGTGAGTTAAAGCTGGGAATTATTTCTCTCTAGTTGTGGGCAAAAAGCGAGTGTGTTAGTAAAGAGCAGCATGACTCACCATCATATTGCTGACTAACATCAATACTTGGTAGAAAATAAATGTTGCCAAGGTAGTAGGTGGTACTTTAAAGCTATAGTGCATAGTTTCTGTCACCCCCCTGAAGAATTCTAAGTAATGACTACATCATTGTTGCTGCTCGCAGAAGTCGCTGGCGTGACAACAATTTCTAAACACAGCCATGCTGAGAAATACAGAGTGTTTTTTGAAGATGATAGTCTTAATTAGCTTTATATCAACTTGGCAATGGCTTGAATGTAATAGACGTTCAGTAATATAAAAACAAAGTTACTCACTAAAGCTTTAAAGAAAATGAACCCCTAACCTTCACTTTTTATGCTTTGCATTGTTCAGTACTTGCTACCTCGCTTTGTTTGATGCAATAGCCTGTTTAATAAGTCTTTTTCTATTTAGACCCTTTACTATGTGTAAAACTGTTCTATATCCATCTAAGGCCTTAACATGTACATAGGTATTTTTTAAAATGTTGCTTATTCTATATGTTTTGGCCTTTTGTACAAACAAAAACTGCATTTTAAGTCACTAAAAACTGATTTTTTTGGAAAACTCCTTCCTGGGTGAAGATTTTCAGATACTCTGTTTTCAGTGTTGTCTCTTTGTTTTACCATTGTTTACTACAAATGGTAAAACAAAGAGTTTTTGGCTTGTAAGGTCAGAGTGTGCGCCCTTATCTACTTGCTAACTGTACATTTATGTATAAACATGTAAAACCTCTTTCTCTTCTACTTTATTGAGAAACAGAGACGTCAGAATTGGCAATCAGTGCACCTTTGCAGCCAAATAGCCGTACAGTGATTGCGTTTTTAGGCTTTTGATTGGCTAACATCCCTTTTGGAACATGTTGCAAAGCAGGATCAGTTTTCACATTATAAGCGCCACCCTAAAGGCCAGGGAGAGATCAAAGGGATGCTCGAGAACCTTTGCTAGTTGGTTAGCACATGCACTGTACATGATAGATCAACATTCAGATCATTTATAATGGAAAAACCCAGAGCTAGACTATACTCATGTAGTACTGTGAGGGACCTACTTACCCCCTGGGAGGTTACGATCGATATCTTTCTGGACCGCTGCACTCTGTGCTGCAGAGAAATCAGGTGGGACCAATTCGCTGTCGCTTGTCTCTACTGTATGTCCTTGAATTGAACGGTTCATAAAGCGGACAATGTACTAGAAAATCCACTTGAAATGATCATAAACTCACAATAATGACTGTGTATTGAGTGTGTTTTTCTTCCTTACAACAGAGCTGGCTGGGTGGATTGCTGGAGTGTACCCAACTTCTTGCTCATCATTGACTACACCTGGCACCCCATTTATCCCCAGAAGGCTGATGAGCAACTCAAACAGTCGCGTAAGCTCACTGTTTAGTGTCAATTCTTTGTCATTTGTTCTAAAGCCAATCATGACAGAATTACTGTGGACTGTGTAAGAAAATGTAACCATCTTTAAAATTGTCCCTCAGTCAGGTTACTAGCTGTTTTACATAATGTTGTGTAACTTGCCTGTGATTTGTGTTTTAAAGTGTCTGAGATGGAGGAATCCATTCTGTCAGCTCTGCGTCCCCCAGAGCACACCTCGGTACACCACAACGCCCCACCACGCTACACCTCCACGTCTACTTCAGCTGCCCACAGCCGGATGCCCGCTGACCCCACAGAGCTCCCCCCTGACAGACTTCATGTGGAGATGGATTTGTCCCCAAATTCTCAAATCATCCTCTATGGGCCTTTGCTCCGAGCACTGATCTCCATCAAGGTACAAACTTCCTTGAGTCTGTCTCTAATAACAAAATTTTGGACTTTGGTGACACCTTTGATAATTATCAATTGTCATTGTGTGTTGGTGTTTTGCACTCAATGCAATTAGGAGTTCAATATAATAATGTGGATACATATTTTAGATAATAATAAAAGCATCAGGAAAGAATTGGTGAATTGAAGAATTCAAAGTGTGTTAGTCTTCCTCTCCAGCGCTATGGAGGAGGGTCTGGCTAGTACACACAGCATTCCTCGATAGGAGGAAAAAACATGGTTAATTGGTAATTCTTTTTTTTTTTCTACATATATATATATATATATATATATATATATATATATATATATATATATATATATATATATATATCTTTAGACCAATAACAATCATCATGGGCGCTAAGCACCGGGAAGAGCCAAGGTGTCGCTAAATAAATAATAAAATAAATAAATAAAATAGGCTCGGGAAGAAACTTGTTTTGTATGTGTACTTTCAAAAGTAGTTTTAGTCGTAAATCTTATAGTCGAATATCCGGTGGCAGTGGAGCAATCCTGGAAGTGGAAAGTCGTGGATATAGACTAACAACGTATTAAACAGCCCTCTAACCTCCATTTCAACCCTTATTACAGGAAAACTATTTTGGTGAGGACGACATGTACACAGACTTTGAGGAGGCAGTGTCCAGCCCCGTGTTGTCCACCTCCACGTCCTCGGGCCTCGGTTGGTCTCCTCTGGGGATGGAGGACAGTGGTCATAAGGAAAACTCAAACATCCACCCCTTGGACCTGCGTCCCTGGGACATCACCGTGCTCATCAACCTCTACAAAGTCCACGGGCGACTGCCAATGGTAACACCGAAGACTGCCAATAGTTTGTTTTAATGGTTTGGTTTAAACGAGAAAAAGAGCATGAGAGAGAGATTAGTGCAGTATAGCAAATGGGCTTCGATCAAAGATTCTAAAACCATTCCATCACTCCAGTGTGAAATAAAAGTAAATGGATATTAGAGCCTGACTGATATATCTGTGGGCCGATATTATATTTTTTATAAATATTCATTTACCAGAATCATTTATAATGACAAATTAATAATTCTGATAAATGAAAATTTAAAAAATAAAATAAAACGGACGGTCAACCATGTTGTGAGTGTTGCCGTTTCATATTTGGTTCACCAGAGGGCGCTCTACAGTGTCCCTGTTGGCGACACTTTGCTTTTTTTGTTTTTGTGTTTTTGTTCAGAGGACTTCAAGTTTCATATCTTAAGTTTGTATTTTTAAAGATTTTATTTATGAGAAATTTAATATATTTTGATGTTCCTCTGTTCTGTTGTGACAATAAAACTAATCATAATAATATTTAAGTGAGGACTCATAAATAACTACAACTAACAAATTTTAGGGAAATCTGTTTATCTTTTCTTAAGCATTTCTGGATTTCTGTTTTAAATATATATTGGAATATCGGAATTTTTAAATATTTGTATTGGTTTCAGCCTTAAAAATTGGTTGAGCTCTAAGGGAAATGTGGACTATATAATGCATGCAATATATGCAGCAGTAAATAAAAGAAAATAAATCGTGCATTTCATATTTAGAAATGGATGAAAAACATCAAGATGCTGTAAGCAACTTATGAAAAAAGAGCGCATATGAGAAAAGTAAAAAATTAATAATACATTGTGAACAATAAAACAAAGTAAAAAAACTAGTAAAATTTGTAAATATATACGCCATTTGTTTCCTGGCTTGCAGGGAAGTATTTTTTTTATTTTTACCTGCCTGCCAGCCATGCTTTTTGAGTTGATGTGCTTTTATGTTTACAAAAAATAACTTGAGGTATGACCCCACATGTTTTCTCACTTTTTCGTTGTCTCTAGCACTGCAGCAGTGAGGGTCCCGAAGGTCCATCCGGCTTCTTGGAACGGCTGTGTTTTGAGATGAAGAAGGGTTACAAGGAAACAATGCTTCAGCTGCTCCTGTCTCCTATTCACATCTTCATCAGTGACAACTATCAGGTCAGATACACAACTACATGTGTTCCTGATGGGATGTGCCGCTTATTTTGGCTGCATATAGTGCAGTCTTTGCCTAGATTTAGATTTTATCTGAAGGAAGGCCACAAATTTATTCTTGGGGTAATAGGGACATGTTGACCCCTACGTTCATCTTTTTAATTTAAAAGGAACAGTAATACAAACTACGTGGCACTTCTCATGTGTGAAAACAAAGAATGCCCAAACAAACTATTTTTTAATCTGAAGGCATGACTCAATCCTTAGAAAATACTCAGAATAAAGCTTTTCAGGTTGGCGTTGCATAATGTTTTCACCAGCCACATCATTGCATAAACACCTGCATATTGTATAACCACACCAAATTCTAAGCTTTAGCCATTAGTTGGTTCCTATTTATAGCTCGGGGTAAATATCTTTCCCTAATCCCTGACAAAGAATGTGTAACCCTCATCTCTTTCCTCCAATGAGATAACAATCTCTTTTTTGTTCACATGGAGGGATGTTATGGAATGAACTCCTTATAGCTGGAGATTGCTACATTCAGTTTCCGTGGGTTTACCCACACTTACAAGGTAGAGATGTTAGATAAAAAAAAAATTGTGTGTTTTGAAGCTGTTTTTTTCCCCCCACAGCGTCCCACAGCGGACGGGGTGTTGAGGGACGGCCACCTGAGTCTGTCTGGCCTGCAGATGAGGGCCCATGCTATGTTCTCCGCTCAGGGCCTCCCAGTGGGCACTGACACGTTGGAGTACGCCTGGCTCATTGACATGCAGGCTGGGGGGCTCACCGGCAGGGTCACTCTTCCACAGGTGTGTGTGGGTGTGTGTGTGGGTGGTCTAATTGGTTTACGTAAAAAGTGATATGTGGCAGGGATGAATATGTGCAGCCTTAGATTATGATTACATCATAGATCTTTAGGTCAGCTAAGTGGGAGTATGTGTGACTATGGTAAAGTATTTTTCAAAACGTGTTTTCCTTGTGCTTTGTCCACCCCAACAGTGACTGTATTAGCATGTACAGTATGTTTTACTCATTTTTATTCAGTGCATTTTCCCTAGCAGTAAATGTATCTATTGATCATTTTGGAGTACTAATCTGTCTGTGTGTGTCTGTGATTATTAGGTGGCCAGTATGATAGAGTGGGGTGAGAACTTCCTTTTCCATGGGGTTTCCCGAGAGTTCCAGCTAGAACAACCCAAGCCCTCTGTCATCTGCCAGCATGGCCTTGACCGTCGCATCTGCGATGCCAAGGTACAAACAGGCAGTAAACGATGAAATGCTGCACAGTCTGAGCCTCATTTGTCACATTGTTCCCTTTATCTGCTGTAGCTGTCGAGCATTGGTTTGAACTAGTTGGCAGACGTGTGTCTGAACCTCACGCTGAAAGCTATTACATTAGCTCATTATGGCTCATTTCTGGTGAGATTTGAATGTTGCTCAGAACTTTCCTGTGTGACAGAGAATGTGCAAATAGCAGCCAATAATAACAGGGGACCACTGTGATCCTTTGTCTAATGATGCATGACTCAGAAAGCCCACTTTTACACAGCTGGAGGAACTGCCTGTAACAAATTCTAACAAAAAGCTATTGATGTACAGCAACCATACACAACACCATGATGTGTGGAGTAACTTTGCGGGAAAACAAGTCTGTTTGACAAAATGTCTTGTTTGTATGTGAATACTAACAAGGATATTTTTAAAAATGCTGCCTGAGAGACCCTCATTAGTTTCAAACAACCAAGCAGCTGTGGCTAGAGGCTATGCAGCAGTATGTAAAGCACAGCCAGACTGAATTAAAAGTTTATGCTACTAAATGATAGTTGTCTTTCAGCTGAGCTGCCTGCCGGGTCACTGTCGCACATCAGAGGAGCTGAAGTACACCATGACCCGACTGGCCATGGATGGAGTTGACCTCTTTGTAGTGGAGCATGGCTGTGCTGCCAACATTAAGGTAATTGCCACCAACCATTTCTGTATTGTATTTTAAGAAATTTTATTTGTAAAGAAACTCTTGCACACTGTCTAGCATGCAAAAAATATAAAGTTTTGGTATTAGGTCATCTTTAGCAATGCCTTCAGTCCGTAGGGTCTGAGGTTCAAGTCCCCGTACGGACCGAAGTTTGGAGTGGGGACTGGTAGCTTGAAAGGTGCCAGTTTACCTCTTGGGTACTGCCAAGGTGCTCTTGAGCAAGGCACCAAACCCCCCCAACCGCTTGAGGTGTCTGTCCAGTAGTATACTTTTTCAATAAAAAAAGTATAAAGTAAAGATGGTCAAGTACCAAAACTTTGCCTACTATTAAACATTATATTTCATTCAGGCATCTTTGCCTGTATATGGTCTAGTCCTGAAACGTTGCCTACTACTAAACTTTATATTTTCTTGCAAATTAAGACAGTGAACGGGAGTTTCTTTGCAACTTTTGATCTGCTTGTTCCCTTCCGGCACACCTCTCTCACGTTGTAGATGTGCAAAGTTAATATATTTATCAGTTTAAATGTGAATACGCTGTTAGATGTGTAAATAATTAGTTCCTACTTTCGTCCTCCCCAGACGGCTAACATTCGCGTAGCCAACTGCAACCTGCACAACCAGGCAGTGGGAGAAGGCATCAGCGCTGTGGTGCAGGATGTTAACATCCGGCAGTACATTGAGCAGCAGCAGCACAGCGAGGCGACCAGGCTGCAGCCGGCTGGACAGGGTCAAGGTCCGGGTCAGCCGCTAGGTCTCGGTCAGCCCCCTTTGCTGAGACGCTCTGTCTGGCTGGAAGCGGGTTCAGTCAACCTGAACCTCATCACAGCAGACATTGCCCTGGCCGCTGACCATCCAGCCAAATGTGAAGTCCAGAGGCATTTTCTGGAGCAACACGATGCACAGAGCAAAAGGTAGAAAACACACTGTCAAGGTTGTTTACTTTTTCAAGCGCGTGCCTGCGTGCGTGTGTGTTAGTTTAATCAAGGGACACTGCTGGTAACGTAGAAGCACTGTTTACAAAAGAAAAAGTCAATGCTGAAACTTCTTTTTAATGTAAAAATGATTCACTTGCTTTAATACACCTCGGTATAAAGAGTCATACGATGTTCAGCTCGTAATGTAAAATAGGTCATTCAAACAAAACAAGATGATTCATTTTCTGTCATGTACGGTGATCCAGCTCATTATATGTGATAATCAGCTAGTACAGTACACTACTGTTATAATGAATTGAAGATCTCATTAAAGGTCTTCAGGGAGCCATTATCAGAACGGATGTTCTTGTCTAGCTTGTAATTGGACATGGTGGTTTCTTATTTCTTTAGCTAAATGCACTGCATGTGGGTTATGAGTAATGGGGAAGAATGCATGTATGTTCATTAATGATTCAATAGCCCCTTTCACACATAATTGCCAGTAAATGACTGGGATAACCTTTCAGGCACCACTAGTGATTTTCACTAGTCACTCATGCAGCCTCATTAAGGAACATTACCGCCTTGTGGCTTTTCACACCTGCCATGATAATGCCAGAATAGATGGGGGAAAGGACACTCCATCAGGGTTTATAGCCGCACCATCCTGCTTTCATTTTCTCTGAACTGTTACTAGGTCTTGAGGTGGGAAATTGTCAGTACAGATTTTCCTACACATTTCAGAGAAAGACCTTATTTGTGAATGGGGCGTATGAATGTATGCCAATGCAAAACCGAGTTCTGGAAACCTATCCGGACAAAGAAGGAGGTAATAAATGATAATCAGATGTTGAATTAGAAAGAGAGACCAATGCAACGTTTTATCCACATGTGCCTGTCTGCAGGGTTAAACAAAATCTTACAGACATACAGCAACTTCATCTTTCTCTTTGATTATCTCTCCCTTTATCTCAGACTCTGGTTCCTATGGCCAGAAGATGCTGGCATTCGCAACAAGCGCAGCAGGAACCGCTGCGGCTGCCTCGGAGGCTGCAGGTTCTTTGGAGGTACCAACATGGGCCTGGACTTCTTCAAGCTTGAAGAGCTCACACCTTCATCCTCGTCTGCGTTCTCTTCTTCCTGCACAGAGGCAGACATGTCTTATGGCCAGTCTTTGCTACAGCCAGGGGAGTGGATTATTACCAAGGAAACGCCCAAAGTGGATGGTATGCATTTGCAAAGATTTAATATAGATTTCCTGATACTCCCCAAAGGTTCTTTAGGTTTTTCTTTTTTTTTGTGTGCAAAACCAAGCAAATTAAGACTGTTTATTTAAATGCCACAATGTTGAATTAATTATTAGAAAAACAGTGACTCTTCCAATACATGGACTACTGGGACTTATGCTGCAGGTCTCTGTTGACCTGGGGGTTCATTACATGGGAATTATTGAAAATATACAGTATGAGCTTTTTATCATTATCTTGTCTGCCTAATCAATGATCTTAAAAAAGGGTGCAAGATACTGAATGTAACATAGTGAATGTAACAAGTGTGTTTACATGAATAACCAGTTTGTAAGGCTTATCCCAGTTATGATCATATTGTGGATATAGTGTTTACATGAGCACGGAGAAATCTGGTTATTGATATTCCCCATGTACATATGTAATACATAGGACTAAACTATTAAACGCTACACTGTACATTTACTACCACCACCAACGTTACTGCTAATTCTTTTAGGTCTCTTTCTCAACCAGCACACACACAAATTTAGTTACTAAACCAAATGTATGTTTTCTTAGGGAGAGTTGTTGGACTGAAGACGGCCACACACTCGCCCTGCCTGCCTCCTGAGCTGCCTGAGAGACGTAGTCAGCACCTCCTCAGTCTCCAGGTGCCCCAACGCTCCCACAGCTCCGCCTCTTCCTCTGAAGAAAATAGTTGCTCTAGTGCCGCGTTGCCCCTGCTGGCAGGAGAGAGAGACACTCCCTCGCCAAGCACAGAGGAACGCATGTTCCCCATGAACGGCAAAAGCCCCGCTGAGTGAGTAATATCAACATACCGTAAATATAAGCGACACGAGCATGCACCGCAGGAAGCACTAGAAGCAGGACTTTCAGCGTGCGTGCGTGCGTGCGTGCGTGCGTGCGTGCG
>NC_045752.1:14938544-14960324 GCF_008692095.1 Etheostoma spectabile | reverse complement strand
GTGCGTGCGTGCGTGCGTGCGTGTGTGTGTGAAAATGCTGAGGGTACCTGGGTGTGTTTGCACACATATGTGTTTGTTGTCAGAGTGTAGGGTGTTTGAAAATGCTCTCCCTGTGTAAGTGTGTCTTTGGATTGGTGTGCGTGTCAGATGTATGAAAGGGGTGAAATGCATAAAGGATATTTCCATTTATTTATATTACTATTTATATTTGTATATGTTTTTATGACTGGTTTTGAGTATCTGCACCTCGACCAACCAAATTTTCCTATTTTGGAGTAATAAAGTTTAACTTGACTCTTTAAATACAATCTTATAGTTTTAATTTCCTCACACAGTCAACAATGGTTTTCAAGTTGTTATTTCCTCCTTTTTCTGTGAAGCACCCTAGGGGAGGTCCCAGAGGTTTCGCCAGTCTCACCCAACAGCTCCCAGGACCGCTCCTCGGTGCGCTCACCCCTCTGCTCTCCTCTCAAGCGCCAGTCTTCAGTACACTCAAGTCGACTGGGCAGCACCAAGAGCCTGTCAGCTGCCGTCTTCGCCGACAAGCCTCCACCAGTCCTGTCTGGAGGCGTCCAGTTCAGCAGCGAGGTTTCCCGCAGCGATGAGAACGTCCTGGATTCGCCACGCCAGCGTAGGAGCTACGGCTCCTTTCCCTTCACGCCTTCAGCGGACTCCAACACATTCCACCAGTACCGCTCTGCCGACTCCAGCATGTCTGTGGCCGACAGCGAGGCTTACTTCTCTGCTGCCGAGGACTTTGAGCCAATAAGCAGTGCCGATGAGGGTCCAGGAACGTACCCCGGTCGCAAGAAGAAGAGGAGGCAGCAGCCGCAGCAGCCCCCGTATCACATGGAAAACTACAGGTCAGTTTGAATGATAATGTACTTTAAAAAATGGAGCATATCGATCTCAGCTTTAGTGGAACTTACAAAAGTTCTCAAAGTTAAAGGGGTTGGAACCTTTGAGAGGAGACTGAGTGGATGGTCAGATCAAGTACAAAGCTAAGCATGGGATTAAGGTTATGGTAGAGTCTTCGCTCACAGTAACATCAAAGGTTCTCTCGTTTCTCATCTGTAAGAGCAAATGAATTAATGACCTGTCTAGCAACTTCTGACTTTGCCAGATTGCTTGAAGTGTTTGCCTTTTAAATAATGCTATAGGGGCCATTCTGAAGGATTTGTGATTTATGATTTACTTTTTAAGTTTGTGACGAAAAGACAGCTGAGCCAGAAGGCAAAGCTCTCAATCTACTGTTCAGTTTTTGTTCCTACCCTCACCTATGGTCACCTATGAAGACTAGGTTATGACCAAAAGAACGAGATCCAGGGCCGAAATGGGTTTCCTCAAGAGGGTGGCCGGCGTTTCCCTTAGAGATATGGTGAGACGCTCTGAGTAGAGCCGCTGCTCCTTTGCGTCGAAAGGATCCTGTTGAGGTGGTTTAGGCATCTGGTAAGAATGCCTCCTGGGCGCCTCCCTAGGGAGGTGTTTCAGGCAAGGCCACCTGGGAAGAGGCCTCGGTGGTGGGATTATATCTCCAACCGGACCTGGGAATGCCTTGGAATCCCTCATTCGGAGCTTGTTAATGTGGCTCCGGAAAGGGAAGTTTGGGGTCCCCTGCTGGAGCTGCTCCCCCCGCGACGATGACGATAGATGGATGGATTTTAAGTTTGTTATGAATGCAGGAAGACCGTTTTATTCAGTCAGTGTCTCCAATTTGTCCATTCCCATAAAGGGACGGTACTGTGACATTTTGAAGGTATTAAGATGTATTTAGTAGGACAATCAATGCACATGAATCAACATTTCTGTAAACTTGCCAGTGTTAGCCAGTTGACAAATGTTTTACTGTAGTCCTAGTTACCTAGCATGCATGTCTTGATGGTGGAAGGAAACCGGAGCACCCAGAGGAAACCCACACAAACCTATTGTTGTGTTATGATACAATATACAACATGTATTTTGTATTCAAACTCAGTTAAATAGAGAAGTATAATGTATGCTATGTCTTTTTTCAAGTTTAATGGTAGCTGGAGTTAGAAGCAAATAATATGGAAGCCTTTTGAAAACAAAATGTTGGCGTTACAGTAACAGCAAGGTCTTAAACAGCATATACCTAAAAAACATTTCAGATTTACGTGAAAAACCGGCAGTAAATATCAAATAAGTCACAAGTCATTAAATAATTCTGATGGCTCACACTAACTGATGATTTTCAAAATGTCTTTATGGCATAATGTGCAGGAATACATTAACTGTGTTGTGACATTTTCATGTTTACTACCCAACAAGTTTTACATTTCATTGTGTTAAGCATTCTGCCCCAAAGCTTAACACGTTGCAGTTTTCATTCATTACTTTGATTCGATCACTCAAGGATTGATGTGATCCAGAAGGGTTGTTGCAAATGAGATGTTTGATCCATGGGCAGCCACTTCCTGCTGGGGTGTTTGGCAAATTGGATTTTAGTCTTGCTCTGCAACTACCTTGTCATTTTTCTATTACCCAAAATGTTCTCAGTTATTGATTTGAACATGCTTTTTTGATTGATACAGCCTCAACACAAACAATTAATTCTGTCTCCTGAAAGAGGAAAATTCAACCTTATACAGAAAAGAGGTATCATAGATTCTGGCTGGCAGTCTGTTTAAAAAAAAAAAAACGGTGCTTAGTGTTGCCATTGTTAAGACTTCAGCTGTATTGCTATGTATAATTAAATTATGATTTAGAAAACTCATAACTTTTTAAGGGTTTCCGTTATGGTAAACAAAACGCCATTAATTTGTGTGTGTGTGTGGGTGTTGGTGTGGGTGGTGTGTGGCTTGAACCACACCTTGGTATAACCATTTGATGCCCATGTGTAAACATGTTGACCTCTGCCCCCCCCCAGCCGGAGTTCTATCTACCACAGTGTTGAGGGACCCCTCACCTACGTTCTTAATGGTGAGCTGATCACTGAGCCACGTCCCCTGCCCATGCCCCCAATGCTGCCCCCACTGCCACCCCAGCCCTTGCCCAGCCACACATCCCAGGCCTCCTTTGTCTCAGCCCTGGTCATGGAGGAAGAGAGCTCAGTGGAGGCGGAGAAGACTGCTGAACCTGGCCCTGTGACCCGCCAACCGCACGTCATGGCGTGCTACCAGAGCTACTTAGCCCACTACCAGGTAAAGTCTTTCACATGTGCAAAATCCTAGGGTCCTCCAGTCATTGAAAAAAATCCTGCATTTGCATGTGAGTGTTACTTGGCTCCATATAATACTTTTTTAAAAGCATAAAATGTGGTAATGCCTTGCTGGTTTATTTTCACTGTGACTACTTTTTTTGTCCAATAAAAGCACTTTATGCTTCACCTCTGCTAGGTCTCAAATTGGTCTGTCAAGCAGCCCACCAATAAGAGGACCTCCAAGTCTTCTCTGCACCGCCCCTTAGATTTGGACACACCCACCAGTGAGGAGAGTGCTGCCTCCTTCGACCAGCTCTCTGTTCCCAGCTTTAAGGTCTTTAACCAATAACTAACAGTCTTTGTGTGCATGTAGCGAGGTTATTGGCTTCCTCAGCATGGAATGTACTATGGTTCTAGTTCAGAATTTTGTCATATTGTTAGGTAATAGCTGTTGAAATGGTTGAATGCATGTATCCACGCCTTATACACCCAGGACATATGTTTTGGGGTGTAACACTTTCTTCTTACATTACAGGTGATGAAGCAGGGCCTATCAGCCAGCTCTCTATTTGACAGAGGACTTCAGCTGATGGGAGAGAACAACAGGTATTTAATAGGGGTGGGGGGAATAATCTAAAAATTTGTATGTGTTTTCGAGTTTTCTTTTGCGTCGATTTTTGAAATCGATTTGTTTCCCTTTTCAATGTTTAAAAAAAAAAAAAATGTCATTACCAATGATTCTCCTAAATATTTTCTGTATATACGGTACGGCTGAAAACATCATATGCGTTTCCAGCTAAACAGACCGAGAGCAGAAAACCCATGTTATGTACTTCTTTACAAATTAAGTGAATGTCTGACTGACATGTGATGTGCATTTTTCTTAAACAATTATTTTTATTTCGAAATGTCACATGATATATTGTCTCTACGTATATATTATTCAACTTTTGTTTTTGTTAAAGAAGGAAAAGAAAATGTCAATACAATTGAATGCCAATACTTCTAGAATCGCAATAAATGAAAATTGCAATACAAATCAAATTGGCAACCATATATCGGGAAAGAATCGAATTGGGACAAAAGCTTAAATTATTACCCACCCTACCCTACAACGTACAAGGTACATGGTAATTTTATAACCCCCGAGGTGCAATTTGGATTACAGCCAGCAGTAACAAATGCATACAGTATAAATATCAAACAACATATAAACACGACCATGGTACAACATAATTTGAATTTACAGGGTATTATTAACAATGGGGATAACAGCCAAAATGAATGACCTTTTAAATCTATTCGTTCCGCATCGTGGCAGAATATATCTGCGCCCGGATGGTAGCAGCATAAATTCAGCCCACAAGGGATGACTCGGATAAGCCAGGATGGCTCTCGCCTTCTTCAAGGACCTGACCTTTTCCAGGTCATGTAGGTCATCTATGGGTCTGCCCGCAATTTTGCCAAATACCTTCACGATACCTTGCGTGCAATCTTTTGAACAGAGATATATTTAATTAAAAACCCATCCACTTAAAAAAGTGTGTTTTAATGTATTTGTATATCTCATTAAACTCAATCCAAAGAATGTATTGCTTCACACTGTCCTTTCAAACAGCAGCTTGTGTTGAGTTTATTATTATCTTTATTATTGTCTTTATTATTATTATTATTATTATTATTATATAACTCATGATCCACGATCGTCTCTTTGTTCCACCACAGTACACCATACACCCCACTTGATAAGAGGGCCATGGAGAACACAGATGAGGACACAACGACAGATGACTGGACTCTGGAGCAGCCCTTAGCTCAGACCAGGACCACTGCCATCGTGGAGGTGAAGGGAGCCGTCAATGTGGTGCTCACGCCCCTTGTGGCTGAATCCCTGGACAGGTAGTCACTATTTTTTATTTTTTGTTTTATATGTTTCTTTTTTTGTATCTGTCTGTGTTAATAGAGTTCGGTTTTGGTCATGCTGCTTTATTAATCATATTTCCCTTAAAATTAGATTTTCAAATCTCAGTTTGAAAACCCTGATAAGAAAACAAGATTGGCTAAACGTCTTTCTTACACCACTAATTGTTAGTTACGTTTATTTTCATTTTTAGCCCAATGCACAAATTGGACTTAAAGCCAGTTTAATTCCCAAGCACATATCTGTATCTTAGATCTATGATTCCCCTGACAGTGATTGAGAGTCTGGTCCTGCTTTTGGTTGTCTACCAGTGTGAATCTTTGCCAAAGGCTAACAGTTCTGGGTTTGTCCTACAAGCACTTAGTGCAGCATGAGATGGGTAAACTCTAGCTAGGTGATTGAAGAGAGGCTAACCTCCAAATACTGACACAGTAAATTTGATTCTGCTTTGAAAGGGTTTTTTTTTCTTCCTTTTTTTTTTTTTTTTTTTTTTTTATAAATATCAGAATCAGTTGGATAAACATTTAAGGCCTATTTGTAGCCGGCGCAGCGCAAAGCTCGGCACATGTGTCTTTTATGTCTCGTGTGGCTTTTCTTAGACCAAAGCGGTTAAGCATTTCATTGTTATTTCAACATAGCATTAGTAAATTTGCGCTTAGGCTTGTGTATGAGGGACCCGTGCACAGCACACACTATCATTGTTACACACACACACCCACACAACACACACACACACACACACACACACACACACACACACACACACAGGGAAACGCAGCAACACACTCAGACACACACGCAAAACATTAAAAATAAAAATATGACGGTGCTCTTGCAAAATTGTATTGTTTTATTATAGCGGTCGGTCCGTTTGGTCTTTTTCAGGTACATTGAATCCATGGTCCACTTCGCCAGTATTCGTCATCCTGCAGCCATTCTGGATGACCTGCATGGGAAAGTCCTCAATGAAGCCTATCAGATCAGCAAGTCCACAGTCACTGAGTCCGTAAGTACAACAGTGCACAGAACAGAGCAATACAGCTTGATGTGTTAATATTATTCAGCATGATAGAGGATTTTGAATGTTAATTAATAATCAGTGTTTGAGAATCAAATCACTCTAATTTAAGTTGTTTCGAATCACAAAGGGAAAGCTTTAATTCCTGTGATGGTGTAACTCAATAGTATGTAATCCTTATACATTTAGTTTGAATTCAAAATGTTTTGAGATTTGACAACAAATATCCTTCCAATTTTAAAAGTGGCTTTGTTGACTGATGAGTATTTTTGGATCTGGATCCACACAGAGCCAAACAGGCAAGCAGGAGCACAAGCTGTCCAAGACCGAGGGCACAACCCCTGGCTCCCTCAACATCACCCATGGCCAGACGGACCTGTCCGTCAAACCTGATAATGTGAAAATCAAGGGCCTCCAAGCCAACGTCTCCATCCCCAAGGTAAGACCCATGAGCCGGAACAATGAGAGGCCAGCAACTGAGCCTTAAACTGTGCTCTGACAAAACAATCTTACGTTTTGGAAAAGCCAATCATTTTATCACTGTATTTATTACCGTGGAACAATAATTTGATTCTTTTGGCCATCTCTATTATTTATTTCCAGGTAGAGAACAATATTTTACAGCACAGTTGGGTTTAGTTCTATCTGGTTTAGTGTTTTTGTTTGGTTCTCTTTTCCTGCAGGTGAACCTTTGCCTCCTGCAGGCTTCTGTAGAGGAGGGGTCACCGTCATGCTCCAATAAGTGTGTCACACATGTGTCTCTGGTGGCGCTGTGCTTTGACAGGATTGCCACCCAGTTCAGAATGAACAGGTAACGCCTCCACTACTCCGTGTCTGTCTGTTTGTGATGTGTGTTTTTGTACTGAACAATAGTGTTTATAGTGAGTAAAAAATCAACAGTGCATTTCTTTGACTCCACAACATCTGACATGCACTTAAATGTGATGGCAACCCCGCTGAAATACAAACACACATTTTCTTTCTTCAGGGGTATTGTGGAGGAGACACCCAACACCACGGAACATGGCCGACCATCAGTCATGTTGGAGAAGTACGCCTCAGCCACCAAGATGCAGCCTCAGTCTTCGGGCTCGCTGCGCTCCAACGCCGGCATCGAGAAAGGCAAAGAGATCGCCGCCAGGTTGAACGTTCACCGTATTCACAGCCAGCTGCGAGGCCTCGACTCCACAGGTTGGTTCACGAAGACGGCAGCCATGTTTGATCCCTTGTGCCAATTTTTAAAGTGGTCCGCTGATCTTTTACAAAACCTACAGCCTCTTTGTCAATATACCATACTAGCTGTCCCTAAACAGTATGCAAAAGTGCCCTCACTTGATCTACAGTACCAAGCAAACGTATTTAGGGGCTTTCACGCTTTTTATATTTTATTTGTAATATAGTCTTTTTCAAATTTTTTTTTTTTTGTTCTCCCCAATCACCTTTTTGTCAAAATATTTAACAGGAAACATCCTAGTAATGTAGTTTTTTCTAACCGCTGCGTTGTTTCTTCTGCCACCATAGACATTGGCACATGTGCAATCACAGCAATCCCGTTTGAGAAGTCCAAAGTGCTGTTTGGCCTGGAGGAAATGGAGGAGTTTTCAATGGTGGATGAAACCGAAGCCCAGGCCACAGCAGGCGATCTCGGCCGCTCCGCAACATCTCTTGAGAAATGGGGCTGGATTATGTTTGAATGTGGCATCGAGAACCTCACTGTCAAAGGTAAAGACAGCCGATTTATCACTTCAATGACAACAACAAAGATGAGTTGCATCACAAGGAAATATGTGCACAGATTTGTGAATTTGTTATGCTTTCTGTTGCAGGGGGCCGCCAGTCAGGAGCCATTCTTTACAATTCATTTGGTGTGATGGGACGCTCAGACACTGGGGGGAAGACGGGTATGTCTAAGTCCAATGGTTCAACAGGCTCTCAGACCGGCAGTGGTTACAGCACCGACGTCTCTGATGACAATCTGCCACATGATGCTATCAGCCCGGCCTCTGATGCCAATGATAACTCGGACTCAGACGACCAGGTTAGAAATGACAAAAAAAAAAAAACTGCATCTGTCCTTCAGATCTTTATTTCTCAGATTCAAGACAAAAAGAAATTGGAACCAACGTCAAACTTGCTTTAACACTAGCCAAACCTTAAATATGCTGTATTAACGCAGTTAATATCTGAATTTTTACCATGGCTTTTGAGTGTCACAGTCCGTTGCAGAGTTAAGCTCCACATCTTCTTCTCAGACGTCAACTATTGGGAGGGTAAAATGAATTATTTTCCAGCCAATTTCTTCATTCTATATGAAATTTACTTTGTTAAAACTAGTACTGTTAAACGATTAAAATATTTATCGTGATTATCTGCATAAATGTCATCGTTAACTCGCAATTAATCACACATTTTTATCTATTCTAAATGTCCCATGATTTCTTTTTGTCCCATATATATATACAGTGTCACACAATGTAACACTGTCCGTCAAAAAAAGGGTGAAAAAATAATACTTTGTCACACAAATGGCCCTTTCAACAGCCCTTTCTTTGAGATCAAAACAGGGCAATACAAAATAAAATTACAAAGGGCACAAGGTAAACTAGGACTCAGCCTATAGTGCAGTTAAACCATGGCTTAATACTTTAACGCAGTTAATAACGTTTAACTGACAGCACTAGTTAAAACATAACTTGACAAACTCACTCACTCCTAAATGTCGTAGAAAGTGCAGGTGGATGTGAACTTGTTAACAGAGAATCAAAGCTCCACGCCACTGATCTGACGAGACAAAGATGGATTATTCCTTTGTTCTTTTCTTTCTTTTCTGTTTATATGTGTATATTTTGCAAACATGCAAATCAGACCGTTGCCCTTGTCTTTGATTCAGATTTGAGTAACTGTCTTGTTCGTTACGACTGGTGCAAATCCATATCAAACAATTATATTAATTTGAAATATTTTGGTTGAGTCTGATCAGAGTGAGAAAAAAGAGATTAAAGTCATCAAACTAGGAAACATCCACTCTGATCTGCAAAATAAGCCATGTTGGCAAATCAAAGCTGTAATCAGGCTGATTGGGATGTCTTGGGGCTCCAGTCACACATGATAGCCATAAAATCTAATACAAAAATGCAATTCTGGAACTTATTCCCACCAGCCTGTCTCATCCACCTGTTAAATTGTGTGATCTTGTGCTGTGTAGGATGAAGGAGTGGAGTCGGACGACCTGAAGAAAGACCTCCCCCTCATGCCCCCGCCACCTGACTCCAGCAGCATGAAGCTGACCATTAGGGAGATCTGGTTCAGTTTTGCTGCTCCCACAAATGTGCGTTCACCTTCACAGGCCATCTCCAGGTATGACACATAGATCTCTTTCAACACATTTTTACATACACATTTAGACAAAAAAAATTACCACATCACACTGTTAACTGGTTGAGATTGAAGTGGCAGTGATATTTGTGTCGTAAGTACAGTATGATCTATTATCTGCTAGAGAGTTTTTTTTATGAAAATTCATGCCAGCCATAAAAAAAATAGAAGAAAAAAAGGCTTTTGCTGCTGATGCAGCCTTGTCAGCCTCACAGGGCCGGTTCATTCTGAATGTGTATTGTGGACCTAAGTTTTATTTGAATTCAACTCCCTATTGCAACACGTGTCCTGTGTCTGCAGTTGAGAATAAATGAGCTGAAATCAATTTCTAGACTCTCAGGTTGTGAGATGATGTTGACGTCATGATAACACATTACATACAGTGTTTTATCTATAACAGGAGGGGGAAAAAAAGCTAATTCAGGATACCTTGATCAATAGTTTTGACAAGGTGATAAAAGATCATCTAACTCTTTGTTGTGTTTACAGGCAGTTGAATCTTCTCAGCACAGCCACCCCTGCCATTGGAGCCTGGTTGGTTCCCATCGACCAGCTGAAATCTTCTCTACGCAAGCTGGACATGGAGGGCACACTGCGCGTGTGTGCTGTTATGGGCTGCATCATGACCGAAGCTCTTGAGGTCAGCAATACATCCAATTCAGTCCAATTCAATATTATTTATAATATCAAAAGTGTTATCTCAAGACATTTAACAATAAGAGCAGGTCGAGACCACACTCTATAATTTAGAAAGACCCAACAATTTCCTACGAGCAAGCATTTGGTGCATCATTGGTGAGGAAAAACAGGCTTTAGGCAGAAACCTTGGACAGACCCAGACTCTTTGTGTGTGGCATCTGTTGCTGCCGGTTTGGACACTGATACAGATATAGCGAAATATGACTCATAATAATTGTAGCAGTTGAAACGATGAACAAAGGCAGTTATAGTATAATAGTGGAACTATGAATAGAAAAAAATAGTTAGGGCATAGCAGGGCATTGAGCAAGACCACGGTGGCAGCCACAACCATGATTTAGGTGCCCCCCCCAATCCAAGGAAAACTGTGACGCGAGAAAACATAAGTTAGTAACAAGCATTTCAGGGACATGAATGCACGCAGATGGAAAAAGAGAGGAAACAAGTGTGTCAAAGGAAGTCCCCCGGGAATCTAGACCCACAGCAGCATAACTATGAGCTGGTCCAAGGCAAATCTGAAGCTCTGTCGACCGAAACAAATATGAAGACTGTCTAGTATCCTTCTTTTTGATTTAATCAGTTAGCATTTTTATCAAATCACATTTTTAACCAGCTTTTCAATGAGAAGGAGTCCAAAACCTCCGACATCTATTTTCAATTGACGTGCACTAGTTCAAAACCTTTTGTCATTGCCCAACAGAAAAAGAGCATTCACATCCCCATCCGGAGCAAGTACAACCGTGTGACTAAAAGAGCTCGCTACCTGCACGAGAATCCCTCCTGTATGCTTTGTAACATCCTTCACCGCTACCTGCAGCAGGCTGACTACTCTGTCATTGAGGAGGCTACCATGGTAAGTGCAAGGCTTCTGAATCTATTCTTTTCCACTAGCTACATTTCAGGAATCTCTGACTTGACCATGTGTAGTTAAGTGGCTAGTAACATTTGTATGATCTCATTTGGACTCGTTAATAAATAAATAAATAAATAATCACCACTTCATTTAAGTGGTCTTAAGTGCTCTATTTTAATGAATCAGACACCGTTGACACTAATCCAGTTCTTTCCTCTTATCTTTTCCATCCCAGAATGATGGTGTTCCAGCCCTTGTGACTCTAAAAAAGGGTCTGGTTGCTTTGGCCAGACAATGGATGAAATTTATAGTGGTCACTCAGGGCTTCAAAGCTATTGGTTTGATGAGGCCCAATCAGCTTGCCAAACCCAAGGAGCCTCAGCAGAGCCAGGGTGAGACCATCTTGGGCCTGGACAACGGTGCTGTGCTGCAAAGTGACACCAGCGCCGATGGAGCTGAATTTGAATTTGACGCAGGTGGGAACTTACAACTTTCAGTGTGCTAATACTATTTTCACCCACCCATCTGTTACCACAGATGGACAGTGGAACTCCTAACCTCTATTTCTCAGTGTTTGCACCAAAATAAGTAGACTGTTATCACTTGTAAGCAGAATGGAGATTTAGACATAAATTATACAGTATGAATCTTTAGACTTTACTTTTGCAGCAGTCATATGGTTCTTTTTGGAGTTTTATTTGATGTTATTATTGTGAAGCCACAGTGAGTGAACACACCATGTTGCTGGAGGGAGCAAGCAGTCGTCCCCCACCAAAAGAAGCAAACTCTGGTCCTGTCAGCGGAGTGGAGATCATGAGGAAACTGTCCAAGTCCCATACACACAACGAGTCAGCACTCAGGATAAAGGTACACCTCTGAGAATTATGTTCCCATTATCTGAGATTTTGCAGGTATACCTTATAAATGCAATGTATACATGCTAATTTCTAACTCCAACTACCATTATTTCCATTACTGATTAATCTGCTGACATTTTATAGACAAGTGAGAGAAAAATCAGTTTCAGCTCTACATATTTTCACAACTGTACTGTGCCACACTGTAAATTAACCAGATTGTGTAGATAACAGTATACAATTTTCCTAAATCCAGTCTATAAAATTGCCAAAGATTCTGTAGCTCCAACTCCTCAAATGTGTCTTCTGTGATAGTCACTTTGGGATTTGGACCGTTTATTGGACAAAACAAGCAACAGGAAACATCTGATATTTTGCAGAGCAAGTTGTTGAGCCATTAATCCATGTGTGTGAAATTTGATTGTTGTCCTTTACTGCTGTTTACGTTTTTATACTCCAGTGTTAGGTTTCCCTTTTGACAGAGATGTTATTTTCGGTTTCCTGCCCGGGGACTACAGATGAGAATAAGCTTATAGCTAACTCTGGCACTGCTCCTGTCAAATAAATAAAAACAAATAAATAATGAAATAAGCATATTTATCAATTAGTTGCAGCCTTAAAAGAAAACAAAAAGTACTTTTGCAAAGTGACATTTTACAGCAGACAGTGCTGTCCTGACTGGCATGAAGGTGATTCCACTGTTAGAGAGCCAGAAAAGAGCTGGCACTGATTGGAGGGATGACATTTTCCTCTCTCTGCCTAATCCAGTGTGTTTGTTTATACCATCTCAGGGTTCAGCTCTTTTGTCAGAAAACCTCACCTCAACTTTTTTTTCCCCATAAATGAATCATGGCCGTCACCATATATCCCACTCATCTTGGCCTATGGCTTTTTATTTTTCAGTGTGGTATGGTGTGAACATATTCTGTACATCTGTCATACGCAGGGCTCCCATCCATACCAGTCGCTAAGCTACACCAGCGGTGACACAGCAGCTGACTCACCAGCCCATGTGAGCCGTGTTGGCCTGCCTGCTAAGGACAGCCCCAGGAAGGAGAGCCTCCTGAGTAATCTGACAGGCAGCTTTCGAAGTCTGCACAATCTGCTCGAGGGCATGCCCCAGAGGAACGAACCGTCTGCCGCTACCGCAGCCAAGAGCAGCTCCCTCACCCGCACAGGTACTCATGCCCCCGCTGTTGCACAGGATGTGGAAGGTCCTGGTAACCACAGAATGGTGTTCACTTGATTACATCATGTCTTCTTGTCATTTATCTTGCTGCAAGGCTGACCTCTGCCGTTCAATAGTGTGAATCAAAAATTTATCAAAAATAGATTCACGGCTTGGTCCCTTCTTGAGCACATGCCCACAGTGAACGGATATGCAGAGTCAGTGTGCCTTTGCGTGTCATGATCTCAACATTCGGGCTGGGTATCGTTTAACATTTTTCAATACCGCTACCAACACCAGGACTTTGATCCCGGTTCCTAAACAATAATTTTTTTGATGCCAGTTTTAAAACAAAAGAAATTACAACGTTACAGCAGAGATCTTTCTTTTTTCTTCTTTTTCTTTTCTTTAAGAGGATTTTTTTTGGCATTTTAGGCCTTTATTTGGATAGGAAAGCTTAGAATTTACAGATAAGAGAGGAGGAATGACATGCAGCAAAGGGCCGCTAGTCAGAATTGAACCCACAGCCGTTGCGTCAAGGGGTAAACCTCTATCAATGGGCGCCCGCTCTACCAGGAGAGCTAACCAGGCACCCGTCACAGATCTTTTATTTACTACTTGACCTTGTGTAATGTAGAGTTTTTCCTGCGTGTCTCTATGATGTGTAACGTCAGACAGCCAATCACAAACATGATTATTCATTGGGAGAAGCATGCAGCATGCTTTTTGGCTTACTGACGCTGATACTCCGTAGGTAGTGAAAATTGGGTTTTAAACGATGAGGCATTTTTCCATACTCAATACTTTAGAGTTAATTCAATTGGTGCCTAAATAGTTTTAAATACAGTACGCAGCCCTACTCAACATTCAGCATCCCCTGCTTCTTCTCTACATGTTTTGGTTCCTTGTTGTTGTTAATGAGAATGTAAGCGTGTTCAAACCCTGTCGTCATAACTTTTATAACCCCCAAATTTAAATTTACAATACAACGTGTGCCCTTATGATGCAGGATAAAAATGATCCATGGACAGCAGTTGGTATCTGTGTGATGTCCAGTAGTCTTTCCATAATGTAATGTGCTCTTAATCTCTTTCTTCTGGGGCTCAGGAAACAGTTTAGGGACGGACATGCTTACCGAGCACCCACTGCTGTCAGAGCCCTCCTCCGTCAGCTTTTACAACTGGATGTCCAATGCTGTTGGAAACAGGACGGGGGCTGTCACCCAGGACTCCCCAGTTAATCGCTCCCAGCACAACAGCCTGCAGACAGGTCAGACATTGTTTGTCTTGGATGGCTGTTTTCCAGTTGTTAAATCCTCATTGTATATGTATTAAAAACGTATTTTAATTCAGAAGACCCCTTACATAAGGATTAAGGATAGGATTTCCACTTCCTTAAGATTAACTCATCTCTATGGAACTTTGAAGTTAGCTATGCTTTCTTTGTTATTCAGTGTTTTTTTGCTGTTAGAATAGATACTAACATGTAACTGACATCTAACATTTAACCTTTTTGAGCTTCAGCTAGTACAGCAGCTATAACATATAAGAATGTATATGTTGTTGCAGTTTTACTAGACCCACTGGATTCACCTGTCAACCACTACCAGTACCAACAACTACCAACACTTAGCAGCCAAGAAGCAGAAGGAGGTCAGGGATGGTTGCTCAGTGTTGTGCTGACCTAGTTAGCTAGTTAGCAGTTAGTTTGTCCCGTTATTTTGTTAGTTAGTTTAATAGTCACCTAGAACTCTGTGTCAATCTGTCCCATAGAAAACCCCAGAATCAGGTAGGTTGTTGGTGTGTAAATAAAATAAGATTACCATCATTCATGCTGGAGGGGAAATTGATAAGACATTTAACAATTAATACTGTATATTATGGGTCAAAGCCACTATGAATGTTTTTTTTCTGTGATTATAGCATATATACAATAATTTGTCATTGTTTCATTCAGAAGTTTTTATTTGTCAAAAGACGAGACAAACTCAGTGGCAGTGTGCATTGCTGTCTGTCACTGTCATGTTTTATACTTCCACTGGGAGGCACCAAATTCGGGTAATTCAAATCCTATGCATAGTGCTTTTTAAACAATAAGACCAAGATGACATTTTATTTGCAAGAAGTTGTCTTCCTTGAGTGCCATATGGATGAGTTTTACCATTCAGAGCAATTCATGCGTATTTAGACAAGATGTCAAAGCAGTTTGAGCAAACAATGCAAACCTATCTGTATACCAATACCAGTACAGATACCGTACATGGACGATATTGAGTATCAATCAAACACCAGGGCTTCCTTTATCAGTTTTTAAATCTTTATACAACCTAGGTTATTAGTGGCCATCTAGTCTGTCAGCCCTCTGACATGCCATTGAAAAGGGGCTTATAAAATGTGTTTGATATCAAAACAGGAAACTGGTAGCTTATTAAACTCTCTGGAATCCCTTGTGACTGTGCTACAGGCCTGCAGTAGAGCTACTGTGATGGATAGACTAAGTCATGTCGCTTCCTCACTGTTCCTGCCAGACATTTTGTGAGAACCAGAGCATGTTAGTGGAGTTTAGCAGCCTGAAATGTTTGTTCATTCTTCACAGCGCTGCTCTTTCACACCCTCTGTGACTCAGATGATGTGTGGGAGTACAGAGGAACAAACAGCTGCATTTTGCGCTGGTTTTATCCTCCCTCAATGGTATTTGGATTCACCCACTTGAGATTTGAAAAGATACATCTTAATTGACAATTTAGCAGAGCACTTTTGATTGTGTGGATATGTGCCCAAGACAGTACGCCATTTTCCCCCTGTGATCTGTCTCTGCTGTCCCGGCTGCTCGTTGAGCAGCCTTCTTTGGAGGCAGACTAAAAAGTTGGAAATATAAAATGATAAAAAAACCTGAAGGTCTCCAGCACACCTCTCAGCCACTAGAGACAGTCTCACAATGAGCTTTCCTTAGTATATGCCATTTCTGAGTCTGTAGCTTTTGGAAGGGGGGGGGCTGTGTCTCTCATGGGTGGGCCAAATTCTCTGGCGGGCAAAGCGGAGAAAGGGGAGGTAAACTTGCCCCTTATAAGGGGCAAGATTCCAGATTGGCCCAACTGAGCTTTCATTTTCTCAAAGGCAGAGCAGGATACCCAGGTCTCGGTTTACACCCGTCACCATTTCTAGCCCCTGGGGGACCATAGGCAGGCTGGCGGAACTCATGTTAATGTTAAAAAAAAAACTCATAAAGTGAAATGTTCATGCCATGGGACCTCTCTCCTCCTCAATAGCTACAGAAACTGAAATGGCAGGTCCTAAAGAAAGCTCATTGTGGGACTGGCTCTAGTGGCTGTAATTCTGCACTAAGGCTGCATTTTGGGAAAGAGACTTCAGATATGGTATTGGGGGACCAATACCAATAAAAGCATCCAAAAAGCACCATGTCATGGGACCTTTAACAGCATGTAATGTGGCTGTTAATGTCTATAATGTTGGCTCTCTGTAATGCGATGGTTGCCTTCCATTTAATTCAGTCTTTAACATCTTTTTCATGAGGCGGTGGAGTGGTGAAGTGTATTAGCCTACAGCACTCTACTTACTCACTGCTGCTTGTACTGACATAACCGTTTTCAAATAACAAACTGCCACTGAGCTGCTCCTCTGCTCTCATGCTCTGGTGTGAACATATCCTGCAGGGAAACACAACAGTAGCTTCCTGGACCAGCCTGGTCTCACACCACATGTATCCCAAACCTGTCTTCCACTTCCTTAGGTGGGGTGTGTAACCTTCCTACAATTCCCTCAGCATCAGACTTCAACACAGTGCTGTCCAGCGACCAGAACACCCTGGATGGGACCCACTCCCAGCACTCCCAGCACAGCACCAGCCAGGACGAAATGGCCGACATTGAGGAGGGCAACCAGTGCCCAGCTGCTGTTCAACTGGCTGATGCTCAGGTGCTGTGACTACACCAGTCAGCGTTTCTTTGTCTTTTTTTTCCCAAATGTTGTGCTTGCTGTCTAAACCTTCACCATTCAGGAAATCAACAACAATCAGTATTAGTATTTTTATTTGTGTTGGTAGCATGCAAATGTGCAGAATATTTAGGATTAAAATACATCGATTTGCAAATGCTGTAGTGTCACCTCTGCCAGATTGAAAAATAAAGGGATCTTTATTTGTGTGCCCAAATAAATAAGTATCTCCTGAAAACGCCCATCTTCATTTTGTGCCTCGATATCTGTTCCGCCCCCTCAGGTTGTTTTCAAGCCTTTGCTGAACTACACAGGCATCCAGGCCCAAGACGCCACTCCTCTTAGTTACAAGATGTATTTTGGAGAGCACCTGTCTTTTTCTGGCAACCTAGAGTGTCTCAGAGCAGACATTGTGGACTCTGACACCTCCAAAGAGCGGAAAAACAAAAGATCCAGGAGGTAGAATAAAACTTAATTATTACAAATGATTCTTGTTGACCTGTTTTAGTGTTTTGTCACTTTAAATGTAAGTATAGAAGGTCCGCTAAATACCTCCATAACCGTCTGTCTGTCTGTCTGTCTGTCTGTCCCTCTATCCTTAGACAAGGCATGGTGAACCTTCCTCCGCTGGAGTTCAAGCCAGCGCTGCTGATTGAGACGTTCAGTCTGAATGCGGTGGTGATGGAGAAATCCGCCAGCGCTCCGCAGGGCCCCACTGCCGCGCCGCTGTCCTTCCACGACCTCAACCGCCGCCACTACAACACATTCCACTGTGATTTCACCACAGCCTGTCAGGCCATCAGCCAGCGGGTCGACATGGCCCTGGTGCGCCTCATCCACCAGTTCAGCACCATGATTGACGACATCAAGGCCACGCAGACCGATATCAAGCTGAGCCGCTACACTGCCGGATCTGCCTCCCCGACACCCACCTTCAAGGCCCGGCCGTACCGCCACTTCAGGTCCTCTGACTTCAGCCGCAGCTCCCGCGGCAGCCTCAACGGGGCGGGGCGCAGCGGAACCCAAACACTGAAGAGCAAGAGAGGGGTTGGTGGAGGAGGAGCAGGCGTTGCTGGGGGTTTACCACCTAATGGGCCTCCATCAGGCATGGACACGCTGGGGAGAAGGGAGCCTCGCGGACGAAGCTCCCTCGGACGTTCAGAACGACGCACCTCAAAGGTAACTTTTATTACGATTTTTGAATTGTCTTTTTTTTTTAAACACAAAGGTCAGAACAATACATACAATACAAAACAAAAGTTTTTGTGTTGATACCATTTGTTACACAGATGTGACACTCATTTTTACCATTTTTTACCACTCGAGAATTGGTCAATTGAAAAGAGTTGTCAGAAATCACTCAAAAATACAACAATAAGACACCAAGACCTTGAGAAAAATCCATGAAAAATCCATGCTGTTGTTTGATATCGAAAACGTTTGACATTTGGAGATTTCTACAAGAATTGCATTTCTTTTTGGCATTTGGATGGCGACCACTTCTGTTCTGGAAACTGCTGAGAAACCCCCTTTTTGTCAATATCCCTAGGACAGCTATACATTTTCTGAATGTCCTAGATTTCTAGTTTATGGTTTATAATGTTTCACAAGGCAATAATTATCCCAGATAAGCAATTGTAAGATTGTTTACGAACCTCCCAGTATGCAGAAATATTCAAAAGTGGCCTTTTACATTTTAGAAAAAATGGCCATTGCCAAACTGCTTGCGATTAGCATGGTCATGTCTGTAAAGAGGAGAGTCATGTGACCATACCAGAAAGCTAGCATGACATGATTGGTGCCATTGTATTCCCCATCTAGTTTCATGTGATACTGATATCTTCATTATCTCCATATGATTAGTAAAATAAGGAAATTCATTCTTAATTGTCATTTTCTACACACAAACCCTAGAGGGAGCCAGTAGATAATAAGAATTTCTCAGAATGGCCACCATTCACTGAAACAGTGTCAGCTGTTGGTAAGAAAGTATTTTATTCATTCTGCAGTCTTCAGGCAAAATCTCACCAAGACAGTTTTTTGTTGATCTGACAGTTGGAACATGTGCTTTAAAGTTAGCTAAACATATTTTTAAGTGAAGGGATTTTTTATTAAAGTTGAAGATGTATGAGAGGGACGACAGACTTCCACAGATATAATCTCAACCAGAACTCTCCTGTTTATTAAAGTTATTGTCACGGTGGATGATGTCATCATACAGCTCTCATTACCTGTCTCTATCGTGACAGCCTACAGTTACAGTAAACAGTAGGACGATAAAAGAAGAAAAAAGTCAGCTTGACTGTTTATTGACCCTTGAGGCCAGTGATGCATATTTTGACATTTCTATTTATTTTATAACGTGGGATATTGTGTAACGTCTTCAGGTGTCGAGAAAGGGCTCCCGTGACGTGGCTGACCACATGGCCATCCAGATGGACGACTCCGACTCCATCACCGTGTCAGAGCAGAGCGAGCCGTCAGCAGAATGTTGGCAGAACATGTACAAGCTGCTCAACTTCTACTCCCTCATCTCCGATCCCACCGGGATCCTGGAGAAAAGCTCCCCAGAGAACTGCCTTTCAGGTGGGAATCAGCTTCCAGCTGTCTTCCACTTTCTAATTTCCATCCTTTATCCTACCCATGCATTTCCATCCTGCTTCACTTTGCTCTTTTAGCTTTTTGTACCTTCGTTCCACATATTGCTTTTTTTAAGATCTTGCTGTACTTTTTTATTTCCTGTCTTCCCTTTCATCACTTCCATCTGCACCCTTAGCTCTGCCTTACAAACCTTGCTGTTACAACTCAATTCCCTCACAACACGTCTTCCTTTTCCCCTTCCTGACCTGAAGTGCATATTTGCAGTCATTCCTTATGTCATTTAAGTTTTATGCTGCACACATCACACCTTTTTCTCAGGACATTTTATGGATCCTACCTATACAAAAGTCATTCATCAGCTGCTGTTATTTTGTAATACTTGCTGTAATTATTAATTATCATTAATAATGCACTCCTAGTTAATATATCAAAATGCTGACTATTCTGCTGTGTCTTGTACTGTAATTCTTCTTAATTACGGTATAATTTATTCATTTCTTGTCAATGTATCCTGATATTACCTCTTCCTGCTGTTGACGCCACATTCCCCCGAGGAGTTCATTAAGTATGAGAGTAGCTTGTAGTGGTGGGACAGTGTTTCAGCAGAGCCCTCCTTGATATAGTGACAGAATGAGTTCCTTCGGTACAAAAACTTTGCCCAGTTGTTGTTGTTTTTATAGTGCGGTAATCACAAGCCATATGTAGTCATGCTAAACCTGCATTTAATGGGTAACCGTTTTTTTTTACCCTCTTTTCCTATGTTTTTGTGTGTAAGTGACTGATAGGAAGAACAATCACAGACCCGGCTCCAATGTAACCCTATAGGGCAAATGTTCAGTGTCAGTTTGGTCCACTAAAAGTGCTGTTTTTGCCACTAAAGGACTCAGATTATTATTCTAAGTGTCTGACAACATGGAAAAGATCCCCACAGAGATATATAACTTTTTTAAAACCTCTTTAATACTTTTCTGTTTAACAAAATAACAACTCTGAAGTTGTTAACATTAAACCCACCAGACTCCATTTAAAAAAAAAAAACAACAACAACAATGCTTTTATCGTGTATTGATCCTACATATTTTCCCATTATTTTTAACCAAAACTTGAGTTGTGATGGTTGGAAAAATGGAAAGACAACCCATAACGGCTTCTCATAGTTTTATTTTGTTTCTGTTGCTTTTGAATAAAGTGTATATTCTGATGCTGAAATTACTGTTTATTTACATGGAGTCTGGTGGGTTTAGCGAATGCAATTTCATGGATGTTTTTAATTTAAAAAAATATATACGGTACATTAAATCTAAACAACCACTCCATTTGGTCGTCCTCAGTACACCAGAACATTTCAGGAGTTAGATTAGACATTTCATGTAAGATGGGTGTTCTTAATGGGATTCATACTCAACTTCTCCTAATTCACACAGTTTGCACAACCTTTTATCTTCTTGGATGTTTTAACATCTATCAACTCCAAGGGGAAGGATTCATGTTCTCAACTGAGCCACTAACAACCTCTGACTCTTCATAAAGTTCAGAACCACAATATTTTTATTGAGTTTTGATCACACAATAGCAGCATAACCACCTGTAAAACTTTTATTTTGGTATGCTCCTACAATGATTGAATTGTGATATCTAATCTACTTAAAATCTCCTCTACACATGCACTTTGCTTTTCTGATCTCTTTTCTGCAGAAGGTGGCCGTCGGCCCTCAGAGCCATTCTGTAAAGTGATCTTTGAGAACGAGCAGCAGGAACCCAACACGCCCAACAAGCCCCCTGGCGCAGGCGGGCGGCGGCGTAGCCTGGTGAGCTCTGAGCCCCAGCACGTCACACTCATAGTGTTTGGCATCGGTATGGTGAACCGCACCCACCTGGAGGCTGACATCGGCGGGCTTACCATGGAGGCAGAGCTGAAGAAGATCCATGGGAGTTTCACCCTTAAGGAGAAGATGAAAGGTGAGTGTTGAGATCTGTGTTTTTGTATTTGTCGTTTTGTCTGTCACTTCAGGCAAACTTGTTACCTATGCACTAGTCTATATCCACAACGTTCCACTTCTGGGATTGCTCCGGTGCTCCCGGAAATTTTGCCGGATCACTCTCTTTTCGTCCGGATGTCCGTTACATTCCACTTTCTTTGTGTTTTAAACTCTAGTCGATTTATGAGGACTATGG
>NC_045752.1:14934217-14938534 GCF_008692095.1 Etheostoma spectabile | reverse complement strand
CTCAGATCTCTGCAGGGTAAATCCACACACCTAGCTAGACTATCTGTCCAACCTGAGTTTTCAGTTTTCACGACTTAAACAACTTTTGAACGTAAACACCAAAACAAGTTCCTTTCCGAGGCTTTATTGCAGCGGCACAGCGGTTTTGTCAGGCGCTCAGCGCCGCTCATGGTGTTTGTGATTGGTTTAAAGAAATGCCAATAAACCAGTTTTTTATTTGGTGCATGAAACCAATTTTAATTTTAACATTTGTCTTTGATCCTGAAACTACCAAATATTCTTTGTTTAGGAGTTTTAAGATGTAGTAGATGAAGTTCCAGAATTTTTGACTACATACGTCCTTTCATTCTTGCAAAAAAACAGGTTGGTAAGTAAAAGTTTGTTCTGTTTAATGTAATCAATGTTCATGTGTCCACAGATATCCTGCACCAGAAAATGACTGAGACGTGTGCATCGGCTCACATAGGAGGGGTAAACATTGTTCTGCTGGAAGGCATAACTCCTGACATCCAGTACGTACAAATTCTCCTTAACCTCTGCTCATTAGGGAATTGATTTAACAATTATGTTTTGAATATAAAGGTTTTCATGTCTCATCTTGAAAGAAATTATTTATATGGATCTTAACCCTCACTGTTTTTATAGTTTTAAAACTTTAATAAATTAGTCTTTTTAGTTTCTTTAATTAGAACAAATAATGATTTTTTTTGGTTAAAAAATTATTTTTTAGTTTTACCTTCAAGAACATCTTAATTTTACCTGTGGTCTCAAAGATATAGAACTTACATTACAACTTTGCCTAAATGGTTATTTACTTTTTTACAACTTACATGTAGATGCTTGAATGCCAAGTGGCTTTCGTAAAAGGTGGTGTTGTAGCTTTAACAAAAAACTGGATGCAGTATTTTCCACAAGCTCAGCGGGACCCAATTACCGACCCCTTTCCAGCTGGGAAATTTAAACAGCAGTTTTTGTTTTTTACTGCATGCAATTTCCTCAAAACATAACCACCCTAATCAGTTTACAAGCCTTGTAGTCATGCATTGAGCCCGGCTGCTTCAATAAGAAGCTTTTTTTTCCATCTCATTCTATTTAACAGATGCTCCCACTGTGAAAAATAAAACTGGGACTTAATCCTATTGTCATACTGTGTTCTCTGAACTGCACTCATGTGTTTGAATTTGTATATGCCACACAACTTGGCACTTTTTAGTTGTTACGGACCTTGACATGTACATAGGAATGATGTCAGTGCCACTGGCATATATTCCTACTCGCTTGTTTAATTCACATGAACACCGTGTGACAAGTACATACATATTGTGCTCATATTATGCTATTTAGCTTTTCCCTTTACTTTATTGTGTTTTATATATCTTTTTTTTGCACGCTATAGGTTTAAAAAGTGGAAAAAGGTCCACCCCAGAGGCACTTACCATCTCAAACGGTTCACAAACTGCTCCAAACAGCTCTGTTGTAGTCCAGCCTTTATTTCCGTGACAAACGTGCGTCACTTTGTGACACGTTAGAATGCTCGCCTAGCTGCTAGCGCGGCACACCCTCATGCTCTGCAACTAACTAGCTAGCAGTACTTACTGCGCATGTGCGACTCCCACCAAAATGGAATAGAAGTGAGATGCCTCACTCTGTAGTTAAAACAGAAAGCTCAACACACAGGGTGAAAGTGAAAAGAGGAGCTGCAGCAATGGGCAGTAGAACAAAAATATGGTGAAAAAAAATAAACAACATAAACCTATTCTGGTACAACCTCTAAATACAATTATGAATCTAAAAATGAGCATAAAAAGAGCGCTTTAAATACGCTGCAATGAACAAGAGGCTCCAGTGCAAATGTGTTGGCTCACAATTAAAGCATTGTGTCTGCCATGTTAGCAGTTGTTTTGAGATATACCTAAACTTAAGCAATTCAAGGCTGATCTTTAAAAATAAACATAAACATTGAAAATGTAATCACAGATACAAATGGAATAATTTATGTAAATGACTAGATTGCTTAGTTTGTTTTAGTTTGAGCTACTTTATTAATCCAGAGCCTTTTTTATCACAAACTTGTTCATCTAAACCAGTAACAAAGGGTGCATGACTCTGCTTATAGAAAACTCTGTTTTCACCTTCATGGTGTCTCACTTCTGCTCTTCTTCTTTTTCACATTCTTTCTTTTCCAACTACTTGCATAGACTGGAGGATTTCCCAACATCTCCCACCAGCACAGCTAAACAAGAGTTTCTGTATGTTATTGCTACCATTCAGGGCTCACACGCATTAATACATCAAAAACACAACTGCCCTGAATGCACACCCTTCATTTGTCTGAGTTGCCCATCATCCACGTGTTCAGATGTTTGTGTGATTGTGTATGATTGTTTGAGAAGCCACTTTTATTGGTATGTGAGAGCAGAAAGTTGACTGGTTTTATTTTTTTAAGTTATTTGTAAATCTCTTCATTCTTGACTCTCTCCTTAATGTTTAAAGCCAAAATACTGAACTATATTAGGTTCAGTCTGATATTTCAGCATTTTTGACAGATTTAATAGAATAACACATAATAAGCCATCTTAGAATATATACAATGTTGTATTTGCTACAAGAGGCAGGTTCACACAGAAAACGTCCTTGCATTTTGCTGCTATATTGTACAATTCATTACCTTCTTCATCCATAGTGGAACGTGTCACTGTTACGGTTACTCATTCTCCCTTTGCCCAGAAAACTGTATGCTGTCCTGAATCTGCATGGTGTTTCACAGTGTGATGTGATGCATTCATATGTCCCTATCACCTGAAAAAAGAGAGAAAATCAAATTCCAGTCGTATTGCTCATTACAGTTAAATCTGTTTCAGAACGGTGGTCAAATGTAACATTGCCAAGTCCCAGGCCTTGTACAGTGCCCAGCGAGGACTGAAGACCAACAACGCAGCTGTCTTCAAAGTGGGGGCCATCATGATCAATATCCCCCAGCACCCGGCTACTTTGCACAGCATGATGGTCCGGAGCTCCCACCAGCTCTCCAAACAAATCTCGGACCTCATCCGCCAGCCCTCCAATATGTATGTCCTCTTCGCTCTTCGTTTCTCTATCTTACAAGTCTCATTTATAGCAATTAAAAGTAACAAGAAGCTGACTCTAAAATGGTGCACACTTCAAATCCTAAACGAATCCGTCATGTAAACAGTGTTGTCATTAGATTGTAGTCTACACTTCATAAAAATCCTCATAAGAAGTCTATCATCTCCATAAGTGACAGGTTACTGCAGCATATCTACACCATTGCCAGTTAACTGCTTTCAAAGACTGTGTGTGGTCTGTTTCCATGGTAATATTCTAAATTATGTTAATATATTTATAGAGTTGTAGGTGTGCTCAGGGTATTAACAACTTTTCTATAATGTGATGTTCACAGGAATATGAGCTGTGAAAACCTCTCCATAACAACACAAAACAATCAGAGCACTTTTTCAGTGTGTGCATTTTCCAACACAAGCACCACCTTCACATATTCAAAGCTCACACCTTTTGTACATAATGAGCCAATCCTGAGTGAGTTAGTGAATGAGTGAAAAAAAAAGTTTTCTCCTCTTGCAGTCAACCTCCTAATAGGGAGGACACACCTACTCCACAACCCTCTGAAAAAGCATCCAGCATCAATCAGACCCCCATAGAAGCCAACGAGTTCCCTCAGCTCCCCGAAGGCCTGGAGAAGAAGCCCATCGTCCTCAAGTTCAGCGCCATGATGGATGGCATCACCATCGGGGCTGCCCTGCTGCCCTCACTCAAAGCAGAGTACAAAATGGGTCGCATGAAGAGCCATGGCATGACAGGTGTGTGTGTGTGTGTGTGCGTGCGTGCGTGCGTGCGTGTTCTAATTAACTAATACAGAGCTTTCCTGTGGGAAATGACGGATTTCACATCTTATGGTTTCCTCATTACTTTGTCTGTCTTTTTAAAGAGTTTTTTTGTTTTGGGCATTTCAGTCTTTAATGGAAAGGACAGCTAGATAATGAAAAGAGAGGGGGGGGGGGGGAAGAAAGGCAGGTAATCATCACAGGTCGGACTCTAACCAGGGCTGTAGTAACTTGAGTCCAATCTTGGACTCGCGGCGATTTTTCTATGGTCCGATACCATTTTTTTGCTTCCCAATAGCGATTCTGATACCTGAACTTGTGCATCGGCCGATACCGAGTACTGATCCGATACCAGTGTGTCATATATTTTATTATGTTTTAACAGTTGTATGCTACTATCCCTGTTTGAATGTGATAGGATTTCTAAGTTTGTTGTCGGTCTGGCTCAGGTTAA
>NC_045752.1:14907447-14934207 GCF_008692095.1 Etheostoma spectabile | reverse complement strand
AAACATGAACAAACACAAACAATGAACGCCACAGAACTTTCTTTTGTTATCCAGTTTGACAGTCAGTTATAACAGCAAAAGAACAAAAATAAACTACTTTAAGGGTTTTACTATGTGGTATTGGATTGGTGCATAAACTCCAGTACGTACCGATACCAGCGTTTTAGGCAGTATTGGTCGATAACATCCCTAGTCTCGGACTCGCTAGTATTTGGACTTAGATTTGTCTCTGCCACTGGTCTTGCCAAATATTGCTTTTGGTCTTGACCAATCCAGGTGTCTTTATTATGTTTATAATAATATTGGAGGGAAAGTAAAACAATGGCCACCTGATCACACACTAGATTATCTTGATACTGTCAAGCATAAGACTTGTTTTTCTGTCCTGGACTTGGTCTTGTCATGGACTTAACTAGTCCTGGTCTTGGACTTGTCTTGTACACTTGAAAGGTGGACTTGACTACAGGCCTGACTCAAACCCTGGACCTTCTGCGTCACGACATACACCTCTATATACATGCGCCTGCTCTACCAACTGAGCTAACCTGGCTTTTTTTCTTTAGGGGCACAAACCAGTTTCACCTTTGAGTTGCCAAGCCACAAGCTTTGCTTCCAGTCCAAAGTGTCCCCAGTGGACATGTCCACCATGCCGCCATCAGCCAGCCTCACCCTGCCTCCAGTCACCATGTCAGGAGAGTACATTATGGAGGACCACGAGAGCCACTCAGACCAGGGCTGGGCACCTGACGACTTCCCTGCAAAGCAAGGAAACTACCTCCAGGGCAACTACCTGCGCTGTGTAGCTGAGGTACGAGGCTCCAGGACAATAAAAAATTTAATTTCATTTATTATACAGGAAAGTTAAAAACTAATATTAAGGTACAATAAAAACGGGCCTGACCCAGTTTAAAAACTGGTTTCCAGCAGGTTCCTGTTCTGCAGAAACATAGAACTTTGAACATAGTTATGGCATATGAGGACAGAAACATTTGTACAATAGCATGGGCTAGACAGACATAGAAAACTAAAAACAAACCATACAGAAATGCAAGCAAGACTTGGACCATACATGAACAATCGATGTGTCCAAGTGTAACTGTTAAGAAGGAACAGCTTGTATGCCTTTTTTAAATTTGTGATGGATGGTAGTGTTCTGATGTGATGGGGAATGTCAAATAAAAGGTATATAGATGGATTAACGGAGCAGCCAGTGTTGCTCTTAACTTGCCGCTCACTGATCTTCTCTGATGCGCAGATTGGTTCATTTGAGCACAACCTGACCACAGACCTGCTCAACCACCTGGTCTTCCTGCAGAAGGTTTTCATGAAGGAAGTCAACGAGGTCATTCAGAAGGTCTCAGGTACTTTACCAAAGACCAAAATACACTTTTACATAGATATTTTCTTCACAGCAAACTTACCTCATTAACACCTTGTAAGATAAAACTTATCAACTTTACCTCAGTATCTTTTAAACTTGTGCAAAACTATATCCTTTTCTTTGCTGCTGTAATGGCCCAGTTTTCCCTCTCAGATCAATAAAGTTAATCTAGTTTTAAAAATCTCCCTGTTCCCAACAGTATTCTATAGCCTATAGCTGCTACTTCAGTCAATAAAAACTACTTTCTTCCCCTCACAAAACAATGCACAAGGCACGTACACAAATCCAGTCTTGTTCATTTCCTCAGCAGTATTGATTTTAAATAGTTTAACTCGCTAAGCTTGAGCAAGGTACATTGCCCAAGAGAGAGAGAACTTGGAGTTTTATGCCATTGTAAGGTAAGAATAATGAGAATGGTAACTATTCACATCAGGGTCTTTAAATTTAGTAGCACTGGGACATTTCAGCCAGATATCAGGGCTGACATACAGTGTATAGGTATACAGACAGTCTGTGTGGGCTTGTAAGGTTGACTTATTTTCTCTCTATACATGCAGGAGGAGAACAACCCATCCCACTGTGGAATGAGTATGACACCTCAACAGATGCAGACAAGCCAAAAATCCTGCTTTATTCTCTCAGCCTTATGTTCAAGGTATTTCATGTTCAGTTTCTTTCAGCATGGAAAACCAAAGTAGCATATCAGTCACAGTGGCCAAAGCCACCAAGTCAAGTTTCTGGTCCAAGCTTTTTGTTGTTTTAAGTAAAAAAAAAACATTAAAGGGGTTCTCTCTAGAGACCTCTGTTTAAGTTTGAGTCTCGGTTAAGCTTTTTAGGATGTTGTTCATTTGTTCACAGGGAATCCAGATGACCGCCACCACTCCTTCTATGCGAGCTGTGCGCTTTGAGACAGGCCTCATCGAGCTGGAGCTATCTAACAGGATCCAGTGCAAGGCTCAGCCCGGTGGCAGCAGCAGTTACCTAAAACTGTTTGGCAAATGTCAAGTAGATCTCCACCTGGCTCTTGGACAGATAGTCAAGCACCAGGTACAGATCGGCCTCATGAAATAAAAAAAAAAATGAAATAAAATCTCTCAGGTTTATGTCTAGAATTGGCTTAAAGATTACAGTAGATAGCTATGTGATGCCCTTTCTCCCTTCACTTTACAGGTGTATGAAGAAGCTGGCTCAGACTTCCACCAGGTGGCGTACTTTCGAACCCGGATCGGTCTGCGGAATGCTCTGCAGGAGGAGATCAGTGGCTCCTCCGACAAGGAGGCTGTCCTCATCACGCTCAACAGGCCGATCGTTTTTGCCCAGCCAGTAGCATTTGACAGAGGTTCAGTTTCAGTTTCTCTGCATCAGACAAATTTTTATAATCGAACAACAAGTTATTTGCTGAATAACAATACAAATCCATGATGAGAAAGGAGCTGGATGAAGACAATATGTTACAGCCCCCTTTTCACATAATACAACAAACAGAAATAGATAGACTGTCGTTCAGTTAACAGTTACACATTGACATAGAAAAAAGTAAATGTCAAAGCTCGTCCTGTGTATCTTAACATAACTTATTCACTTTGTTTGTTGACACTAAAGATATCATCAACATAGCAGCTTATGAGCCCATAGTTGCCGTTAAGTATTCTACCTTTTCAACACTGATTGTAAAAGAAGGATGGCTCAGTGACGAAATTGCAGCCTTTTTTCACACAAAACAAATAACAACCACTGATGGCTCTAAATCTAAATGTGACTTTGTTTACATGACCTACAGGATGTAATTCTAAATTCTTTCTACCCACGTGTTTGCCCTCCTGCAGCTGTGCTCTTCTGGCTGAACTACAAGGCAGCGTATGATAACTGGAATGAGCAGCGCTTGGCCCTCAACAAGGACATCCACATGGCCACTAAAGAGGTGGTGGACAAGCTGCCAGGCATCCAGCAGACCTCAGCCCAGGCCTTCAGCACCCTCTTCCTGCAACTGACTGTCAACGACCTGGGCATCTGTCTTCCTATCACCACCACATCCCAGGTAATCTGCTATGCTTGTTGGTTTTGATATTCCAAAGTTAATATTATAGAACTGTAACATTTTTACATTTTAACTTCCGGATGTAGAAATCCAAGTTCAGATATCAGAGTTTCTACTGATATAAACAATAGCAGGATTGCAATTTGTTGGCTTTAAAGTCATAGAGTTAAAAAGTTCACATTTATTGTGATTTTTTTCTTTTATTGAAATACCATGGTTACATGTTTAGCAGTGTTTCACTATTAGGCAAATAAGCCATGGTTTAGCATATTAAATGATTATTGTTTTAAAAGCAAGTTCTTTTTTTGTCTTGTCAGTAGTTTTTATTGAAACAAAAGCACTTTCATTATGAATCTAATTCTAACTTAGGAAAAGTAAAGCACACAGGAATTTTTTGGGGGCTTCTTTTGTCAAATTGTTAATTCACATCATCCCCTCTTTAAAAAAAATAAAAACTAGATATATCATTATCTCCATCAGCACTGGGCACCATTAACTGTACCAGTGTTTGACATTCACTTTGCTTTTTTAACATTTATTGCCTTATAATCACAATTGCATTTTTGTTCTTTACTAAAAGAACAATTTCTCTGTTTTAGTTTGGATATCAGTGTTTCCCCTAGCTAAGCTGTTAGTAATCTGCCCCACCGCAAACCTTCATTTCCCTCAACAACTTCTAAAATGTACACTTTTAATGCAAAGCACACAACCGCTGATATGACACACATAACACTATAACAGGAACATGCTGGCTGGCCTGTAATAAAATGGATTTTAACTGTACCATAAAGTCAGTTAAATGTGTTTTAAGAGAATAATGTCAGTGGTGTGTTTGTTTTATTTGTCTTATTTTTGTATGATGACAAACCATCCAGAAGACGTGCACCAGTAGTACTTATTTTTATGTGCCATTTTAGTACTCCTCAGACTTAGCTACTAAAAGGTTTTGCCAGTTTTTTTATGTTTATTTATATGTAAAATAATTCAGAATGGCTTTGTTATTGTCATTTACATAAATGAAAATATTATTAAAGGTCCCATGACATTTTTTAACATTAATGTGGGTTCACCCAGCCTTCCTACGGTCCCCCAGTGGCTAGAAATGGTGATAGGTGTAAACCGAGCCCTGGGTATCCTGCTCTGCCTTTAAGAAATTGAAAGCTCAGATGGGCCGAATCTTGACCCTTATGAGATCATAAGGGGCAAGATTACCTACCCTTTCTCTGCTTTGCCCACCCAGAGAATTTGGCCCACCCATGATAGAGAGACCTCATGCCCCATCCCCCCCCACCCCGATATTCCGATATGGTACTAGGGGACCACTAAGTCCTATATAAAAGCATCCAAAGAGCACCATGTCATGGGACCTTTAAAGTTTTATTTTAGATTAAAATATTAACATGACCACCCCTACACAATAATAGAAAAGTTTAGGGGAAACACTGGATATTAATGAATGTTCATATGGGTTGTCTTGTTACACTCCAATACTATACTACAGTATGTCCATAGAGACAAGATATACCAGCTGTTATGTCACGCTTATTTCCATAGAGAGGACAAGTACCAGTTACGGAGGGCATCAACTCTGAAGCTGGGGCCAGCACATCAGTAGGCCGGCCTAATAATGCACGAAAAGTAACCTACAATTTATTACATCTCTTGTGATGGCTTGTTGTGGGACAATGACTTCCTTTGATCAGTACTTTTCCATGCCACAACCACACTGTATCAGAAGTGCTCTTTTTTTGTTTAGTAATGGCAGGTCACACCACTTTGCAACCATCAAATTGCTAGCATAGCAACTAATCAAGCTTGAGCTTGTGCCTGAGGTTTTTGGGGCTTGTACTTACTTCCTACTAAAAAGAGATTATGCCAGTTGGTGTCCAGAGTATTACTTTTCTGTTGTTAAAGTGGAAACAAGGACATAGGCAAATTAGGCAAATCTTTCATGAGACTGCCATGAAATTGTTTAAAACTGCACACACAATACCAGATGTAATGACCCGGTGCAGTGGTGCGCATGGCAGGCTTGTGTCTATTCTTGAAGGAGAAAGCATTTGGAAATTACCTGGATTCCTGCAGTATAAATTCCAAAACTGCGGTCTGATTTTGATCCAAGTCATAATAATAGATAACCGGTTAGTTGGGAGGTAAACATGATTTGACCTGTTTCCAGAAATGACTGGGATGATGATCAGACCTGCTGTTTTTGTGTTATTTTTTCTAAAGTAATCCAGAAATTCAGGGAAATATTTCCCCCAATCCTACAATTAAACACAATCTTAACAACCTGAGAAGGTTGGTAACATTTCACTCATTGGTGTATTTATAGCAGCAGTGCTTATGTCTGTCATTTTTGGAATCAGACAGAATTGTTTAACAGTTTTGCAAAACTATAATGATCAGCAGTGAAATCTACCAATTAAAGCTGTTGTTAAAATCACATAAAAATCACTTAGCATTACAAGTGCATATACTGCATATACAGTAGAATGAATTGTTACCAGCTTACTCTACCTTTTCCAAACAAATGAAAGTGGGTTCTTTTCCATGTACTTAACCCTCACTTGAGGCCTGGGTAACCCCCCCCCTCTCCCTGCCCCTCTGCCAGGCCAACCACAGCATAGATTTTGACACCGGCTCAGCTATGGTGCTGACCATTGAGAGCACGCTGATCACCGCCTGCTCCTCAGAGTCCCTGGTAAGCAAAGGCCACTTCAAGAATTTCTGCATCCGCTTTGCCGAAGGCTTCGAGACCTCCTGGGACGACTGGAAACCTGAAATCCGAGGGGATACGGTCATGAATGCTTGTGAGTGACGCATTATATTTATGTGCAAATATTTTCTCACATGCAGTTCATTTTGATTTAGTTTAATCACATTTAATACTAAGCCTTGATTGACTAAAGAAAGGTAAATTGTTCAAAACTAAATATAGAACCATTTATTCATATTATCTGTTGCAAGTAGAATTTTAAACACATACTTAATAACAGGTTAATTGAGTCTCTTTTCACATATAAATATGTGATTAAGGACCCAACTTCAGTAGGTAGAAACTGCTATTCTTATGTAACTTTCAATGCACCCAACTTCTCTAAAATAGTGACTGGCTGTTGCCTGTGTGTCTCTGTGTTTGATCTTTATAGGTGTGGTACCTGATGGTACATATGAAGTATGTTCCAGGACTATAGGGCAACCTTCTGCAGGCAAGTTCTTTCTGGTCTATAAAATATGGATCACACTCAAGAGCTGCACAATAATTATGAGACAATTGTCTGAACATTTTTATTCTGGCATTCATTTTACTTGCGTCCTTTGCCGTTCTTTGTCTCCTCTCCCTCCTGGCTTCTCCCACCTCCTCCTCAAAAACAGAGAGCAGTAGTGCCGGTACCTGGAATCTGAATGTGCTTTGGAAAATGTGTGGTATTGATGTTCACATGGATCCTAACATTGGCAAGCGCCTCAATGCGCTGGGTAACACACTGACATCACTGACAGGCGAGGAGGATGTGGATGACATTGCTGACCTAAACTCTATCAACATGGCCGACCTATCAGATGAGGACGAAGCCGACTCCATGTCACCTACCATCCACACGGTCAGTCAATATTGGGTTTATCTACATAATCATTCTTTTTGGGCTATTGTGTAAATGATATTGTATATATGATTGTATTGATGATGGTGATGTAATGTTTACAAAAATATGCTGTCAAGAGTAGATCACATGTTCTGGTTCGTGATTCCACTTAGGAAGTTCTCGGACAATATCTATTCAATCAATTTCTTTAGATTTGGAAGTTATTAAAGAAAACACAGACCATAAATAGTCAACTTCAGCTGTAGCGCTTACTACTGGTCATTGCCCCAAGTTAAAAAAAATAGTTAATCACTTTGGCAATTATGCTTAACCTTGCTGAAGGTTAGATGGCTATATTGATTCCACCCTTTAAATATTTTTGTTGGCTTTAAGGCTACAGTCAGAAGACTGATAGCTTAGCTTAGCACAAAGGCTGGAAATAGAGGGAAATAGCTAGCCTGGCTCTGTCTGAAGGTTACAAAATCCGCCTACCAGCAACCTTTAAAGCGCCAGTTTGTGGTTTTATGGAGGGATTTATGTCTCCACTGGTTGCTTGGCAACCTTACAGGGATGACAATACTTTGTTTTTGTACAGGTTAAATACATTACATTACATGTGTTAGTTTGTAAGCTTTAGAAATGCTGAGAGACAGATTTAGTCACCTTTGGGCAGACTTTATGCTAAGCTAACTGGCAGCCCATTGTAGCTTTACTTTTAACAGACATGAGAGGGGTATCTATCTTCTCATCTAACTCTCTACAAGAAAGCCATTTTAAATTTTTCAAAATAACCAACTACTCCTTTATCTCTTCAATACCTTTGAACAAATCCTACCTGGCTTACCTTAAAGTTTCAGAAGGTAAAGTCTGAACCGAGTCGTCCATTCTTCCACCTCTCCATCCATCTGTCCCTGCCGTTGTTTACAGAGTCCAGGAAGCCAGTTCAGCCCTCGGCTGACCTTAAGGAAGCGTCTGGTAAACCACATCCTGGGCCTCAGCCCCAGGCCTCAGAGTGTGTCTGGTCCAGCTGACTACTTAAACTGTGCATCGCCTTGCCTCCGAGCGGGCAGTGCCAGGGCCCAAAGACCTCTCTCCTGGGCCTGTGTATGTAGCCACCCACAGTGTAAAACTTCTTCTTTGGGCTGACAAAATCACTTGCAAGTTGGCGTTACATCTCAATCACCTGCAGATAGAAGATGAAGGTTGTTGATTCCAAAATGCTGAGCAATGCTATTTTACGGCATGCTTTGACTAAATAGCATTGTAATGGAGAATTGTGTTGCTTAGCATTGGATTCCACTGCCCTCCTCATTAAGATGGGTGAAAAGAAATAAATTACACAATTCCCTGTCGCATTAGAGCTTTTATTTTTCCCTCTTGCACTTTGAGTGAAGTGGAATGGTGATGGTGGTGGCGGTGTTGTCTCCTGGTTTGTGACATTCTTTGTTTTATGATGCCTGGTGTTTGAATTCGATTGCATATAATGTAATGGACATGAATCATAACAATCAAAAATAACTCCTCTTTAATCAGACAGATTTGGGAAAAGATGCATTCTTATTTACAGCAGCTGCCTGGTGGAAATTCTTCATACAAATGTTTTTTGGGGTTTGATCAGCAGGGTTGTTTCATTCTGTCATCAGTTTTACCAGATAAATATGTGGTGGTGTGTATCATTGCATTGACCCAACAGGAGACGATTGACCCTAGGAGGCAGGCTGCGATGGGGAACCAAGTGATTGACCCTCGTAGGGGAAAATTCACCAAAAGGGTGGTTGACATCAGAGAGCTGAATGAACAGGCCAAAGTCATCGACGACCTAAAGTAAGATTCCTGCTTACTCAATTGTTGATTCTCATTCTGTATGATGTAATAGCCTGTACTGCAATTGTACATGGTAACATACAATGAAATTTGGAGAGCTTTTCTGTTCAGTGAATGACAGTTTTAACAATAAAATCAAGACAGTACATCACATACATTCAGGTTAATCTTAACTATAAAGCAAGGAGTCTCTGCGTATGTCTGGCCCTTTGATTTTCACAACAACCGTTCATCTGATCAACTTCACACTTGGCGGGTGTATTGCTGATTTTCCAAGGAAATGCAGTGTTGAATAATTCTAGTGCTGTTGAAGAAATGTCTGTTATGTCAAAACGATCTACATCCTCTTATCTTGACCACAGGAAATTGGGGGCCAGTGAAGGCACCATCAACCAGGAGATCCAGCGCTATCAGCAGCTGGAGTCTGTGGCCGTCAACGACATCAGGAGAGACGTCAGAAAGAAACTGCGTCGCTCCAGCATGAGGGTAAATGCTCTTCTATTTACCTTCCTGAATTATCTATGTATTCACCAAAAAGTTTGGACATTGTCAAATACTATATTTCCTGTCTTACTTTACAAAAACCTAAATGTGTCTCATTGTTCCTTGCCAGGCGGCCTCTCTGAAGGATAAGTGGGGCCTTGGCTACAAGCCAAGCTACAATCGCTCCAAAAGTATCTCAGCGGCTGCAGGCCGTCCCCCTCTGAAAAGGATGGACAGACAGAGGTAAATCAAACAAAAAAACAAGGGCAGGGGTAGCCACTTTCCCTGGTATATTATTATTATGGAAATGACACTGTTAAGGGTGCTTCATCCAGCATTTACTATAAACAAACCAGACCAGCTAACCTCTGTCTAACACCACTGCTGTCAGTGTTACATGTTTTTGAAACACATTTCCCATTAACCTTCTGACAAAGAAGATGCGGTCTCATTTGTTTATAGTAATTATGCAGATCATTTTGAATTAATGTAGTAACGATTTTGACACGCTGTAAGACCTTTAGCAAGGGGAAAACATTAACTCTAGGGAAGAATAAATGAGTAGAAATAACTGGAAATAAATCTGATTAGTAACAATTTGTGCTTTGAGAGGTGTTCACTTACAGTATTACCTGTAACCAACAATACTGTAGAGTATGTTGTAACAATGTCACTTACAACGTTAAGCATTTGCGTTTATATCACCTTACTGTGTCCATAGTTCCAGAATAGGGGATGTGGATGACCTACCAGATATGCGCGTGGATGCGCCCTCTCCTGGACCCCGGGTCACCTTTAACATCCAGGACACGGTAAACATCTTTCTAAAAACCTCCTACGTATCTCATTTACTGATGAAACAGAAAAGCCTTTAACACATTCACATTTTTGTTCACTATGTACAGATTTCATGGCACTGTAGCAAATAGGTTTTTAACACATTCTTTGTTACCAAATCAGTAATTAGGGCAATGATAGTACAATGAAAGTTTTAGTTTTGTACTTCTTCATGTTGACAGTTTAAAGATCACCATCTCATCCTTCATGCGTCTCTGTAATGGATCTTCATACAACATATTTCCATTGTACTTTGACTCATAAGATGTCATGCGGTCATGGGCTTCTAAAGGCAGCTCAAAGGGAGAGACCTTTATGCTTTATTCTGGATGAGCTCCTTTTTAATAACTCTTTTGTTCAATTGAAGATAAATAATCAGGCCTTGGAAGCGGCACATGCACCTGTCAGTCCAGAAGAAGTATTCAAGGTATATGGCTCAAAAGATGAAATGTAACAAATTGAAAATACCTAACCAACACCAACAAATACTTCTGTTTCCTCTTCTTCTCTGCAATTGCCTTGAAAGTGCCGATAGGCAATCAAAACAGGGTGATGAAATACTAGCCTCTATGGAGATATACATGCAAATGAACCCACTGTTATTCAATATAATATATATTAAACAACAGTGGCTTCATTTGCATAATAACTTATTGTAATCCTGCTCTTTGTGTCCCTACTTGCACTACGATTTATGTGTTGGCACATGTGCAACAAAATAAAAATGTATGTTCTACTGTCTTTATTACTACTCAGTGGATAAATACCAGCAGCATTCCATCAAACAGAGATTTGTGAGATAGCAATTTGTCACTAACACTAACGCAAAGCATGCTTTCAGAATAGTAATTTCCTTGCATAATAAGACTCACCTTTGAATCCAAGTTTATGGTTGGACTGCGGACTAATGAATTATGGAGTCACGTATTCTCACCCTGTCTTGAAACTGTATGAATAACCAAATCAGCTCGTTTTCAATCTTAATATATTGACTGATTTCTAACAACTATGCATGGGTAGGCTCTAAATCACAGACTGTCCGCTTCTGTTTGTCAAAACAATAGTTTCTCTCTCACAACCATCAATATCATATCAGATACAGATTATAGATGGACATAGATCCAGCTTTAAAGATCATTGGTGCATAATTTAAAATAGCAATCATGTGGTGTAATTACCATAAAGAAAAAAGTTTTATGACTAAATCTAGTTTGTAAACTTAAGACTAATTAAGACGGCACACCTTAAGACAGCACACCTTATTGACATTTTTATCTCCCTGAAAGTCTGAAGGGCTTAGGAGACTGTTTTGGGCTTCAGCAGAAAGAGGGGGAGGGACTAAGAAGTTGTTGATGTCTTTCAATTTACAAAGTGCTTCACCAGAGTTAAATTGTTAAAATTAAGACCAAAATACAGTAAAAAGAAACCAAACACAGTAAAATAAAACTTTTAAAATTGCAACCATGAGACAAAGACCAGTTTAAATAAGTGAGTTTTCAGATGCTTTTTAAAAGCGCTGTGTCCTGATTGAATGTTGATGTATCTATCTGAAGTGGTGTTTCCTGCTAGAATGATCCAATAGTTTTCAAAACCTAATACCTCCAATATTCACTCTTTGACAATGACAGACCCAGACTGACCCCGCTTAAGGCCACATGACTGAGTTTGCTTGGTTTGTCAGTCCCTCTGCCTTAACCTCCCATATACTCCCAGTCAGTGGAAATAAACAACAATTAAAGAGAAATATTATTGTTGCTGGGGTGACCCTTTTTAAGTCCACATCTGGTCTGTCTGTATCTTTCTTTGGGATCTGTTGTTACTGTTGGCAATGGAGATTTCTTTTCCCAGCTGTCAATAAGAATAGTGGACTTGTATACTTGAATACTTTCTTGGGCATCTTTCCATTGGCCCCTTCTTGAGAGTGTGTTTCTCCTTTTCTCCTGTCAGGGTGGCACGTTAATCTCAACTTCGTCCTTGTCTCCCACTGTCTCTTTTTCATTCCTTAGAGAAAGTGCATGTGACCTCTCAGCTCCCGTGGAAACTGTTGTAGGCTGGTAGTGTTCTGTCATTGGACATGTCATAAAACTAGACATATAAACTGCTGTGAGATTTGATTTCAGCATTAAAGTATAGACTACATAGGATAAATAGAATACAAAATAAATGCCTTGTGGTCCAACTAACAGAACACTATCTCCTTTAAAGTTATGACTTCTTGGCTACCTTCCTATTTAAGACATCATGGTTTTAAGTAGGAAGAGTTCCATTAAAACTGTCTACTTGTGTGAGTTTGACACTCTGTTGTTCTATGAAGTTTCCTGAGGAGACAGAGGTGGACCCGTTGTCAGTCACCATTGATGAGCCATCCCACCCTCATCACCTTCATCTTCATTATCTATCCGTTATCGAGGGCCAGCACTCAGTTTTCAGTGCCCCTGGCACCCCTGCTGTCTTCTCACCCACACTTCCCTTCCAGCACGACGACATACGGCGTGATGACTTGTCCTCTTCCTCCTCTGAAGACTCCGAAAAGGAGGACGAGTTTGAGCGGGAGAGAGTGTCGAGCTATCGAAGGCCTTTGTGAGTTGTCTTTGTATTTTTCTGCCTACTCAAGCATTCTTGTGATGAATGTTAGATGAAAGGATGCACCAATTATCTCATGTTTGCAATTGCTTCTTTTATAATTTGTTTTGTGTACTATGAATAAAGATTTACGGTGTTCAGCATTCACTAAACATTCCCTTTCTTCTGTCTTCTCAGCCAAGCATCTCACAGAAAGCCCTCAGGGTTTTCTGCGGTGAGTCAACTGTTTAGCGAGCGCTGGCCGAGCACACCTGCCAACCGCAGCTTTAGTGGCCCAGCAACTGAAAGAAACATTGACTTTGAGCTGGACATCCGTGTGGAGATCGACAGCGGGAAGTGTGTCCTTCACCCCACTACTCAGCAACCAGAGCATGAGGACAATCCCCTCAGGAGGTATGGTGAAATGCTCATATGTTGTTCTGGTAACTACTGTGAAGTGAACAGATATTAATTTAAAGTCTGACTCACTTTTACTGAAATTGTTTTTTTTTTAACACGTAACCAGTCACATAAACTCAAATAAATTATGAAATACTCCGGAGATTTGCCAGATGTAATGTTATGCTCTAGCTTTCCGTCAGTGCATACAGGAACAACAATTTTCAATAGGCAGACAATTAAACAGAAAAAGGCATAAGCACATCTTCACATAGGAGTCTCTGCCCCCCCCTCCCTTTGGGTTTTGTAGGAGCTGCGAGCGCAGCCTCCGGAGTCTTGACCAGGAGTCTCCCCCCAAGAAGAAGAAGCTGCAGACCACCTACACCTCCACCACGCATCTCTTAGCTGGCAAGAAATGTCCCTCCTCCCTGCAGACCAAATCCAATGACATGGAAACCACAGTCTTTTACATTCCAGGAGTAGACGTCAAGGTCAGCTTCTCGCTTAGTTCAAAATTGTCCACACGTTTTTTTGTAATTTATGGTGAGTTCATTTTTTTCTTTCCCTCAGTTGCACTACAACTCCAAGACACTGAAGACTGAGTCACCCAATGCTTCGCGTGGATCCTCGCTCCCTCGCACTCTCTCCAAAGAATCAAAGCTGTATGGTATGAAAGATAGCGGCCCTCCCAACCTACCCAATGCAGTCCAAAGCAAGACTAACTCGCTCCTTCCTCCCCCGCCCCCACCTATTCCATCAGGTACTGAGCATTCTCTCGATTTTCCTTGCATGCCCAAGCACCATCTGAAACACTGATACTAGTGCCGCGGCTCTCCGATCTGATGATTTTTAAATCTAGTTGTGGACCCACCAAATCAAATGCATGTGATGTCATCCTTTTATTTTAAGGCATGAATCCAGAGGGCACCTTTGATCAAAATGGGCTCGTGCATATTGATGGAAAAAACAGACTCATTAATATGGTTGCAGTTTATTTAAAGTTTAAGAAATCATCTTTCAAAGGTGTTGTCAAGATATAGTTCCGGCTACAGATGCTTTAAACTCCTATGTGTCTTTGCAGCCAAAGGTAAGGGCAGTGGTGGGGTAAAGATGGCTAAGCTGTACGCCTGGGTGGCCCTCCAGACTCTGCCAGAGGAAATGGTCATCAGCCCCTGTCTACTGGACTTCCTGGAAAAAGCACTGGAGACCATTCCTATAACTCCAGTGGAAAGAAGTTATGCAGGTTTGTTTGTTTACACCATCTAATCTTAATGGCTCCTGTTCTCACAGGGACTTTTCTTCTTGCGTCTCTGCCATCCATTAGTCTTGGCAATGGGAGACTAGCCATTCATAGTAAACTCTTGTTGTGTCTCTGTCTTTGTGTACCTCCTATCAGCTGTGGCTACCCAGGAGGAGGACATGGGCCAGTTTGATACAGTGGAGCAGCTGGAGGAATCCACCACCTCTCTAGTTTCCTCTTCCACATCGGCCTACTCCTCCTTCCCTGTGGATGTGGTCGTCTACGTCAGAGTTCAGGTACTGACAACCTGACTTGAATTTTTACAGTTTATCAGTTAAATATTTGTTGTAAAGACATTTGCGACATTAAATAGTAACACTAACAAAATAACCTTCTCCCCTGTCTCTCATAATAACTATTGTACTTGCTATTAACAGTATATTATCCAAATATCTGTGGCTTCCCATTAGACATTCTTAGATTCTGGGGGAAATGACAGAGATAAAATACCATACAACTCGCAGGAACCTTATATCCGAGTGTCCTATATTCTATATGTTGTTTATTTACTTAACGTATATTACTTAACGTACCTTTTTCCAAAAAGCTATTATTTTTGAACATTGATCCATATCAAATGATCCACACGCTCTCCAACATATCTGATGTCTATGTAACTGCTTTCTCTATGTAACATTTACCTTTCACATTTTTTTAATAATTGCAGGTCATTCAAATCTGAAGCTATTTATAAATAATTGTATGTAAGCCATGGACATTATGTTTTTAATGTTTCTTTTCAGTATATTTATTTAATATTGTCAGTCCATGTTTGTCATCTATGAACTTGTAAAGCCAAAACCTTTAGACATGCAGTTATACCTTAAGCGTGATTTATGGTCCTGCAGAGGCTCCACGCAGGTGTGTGTGTGTGTGTGTGTGTGTGTGTGTGTGTGTTAGAAGCGAGTGAGAGAGTGACAGTGTTGCTTCAGAGCAAGTGCAGGTGTCTCTCCCTTGCTTTCTGACCACCGTGAGAAATCTGCCTAGCAGGAAAAGTGAACCCTCTCTTTGTTCATGTTGGTTACGGAAAAGGAAACTAGGAAATAGAGCCAGACCAAAATATGAGCGAGCCGAAATTGGGCATTTTCCAAACTATCAGTGTCGGCATTTATAATGGCCGATACTTGAATATTTAAAAAATAATACTAAAATGGACAAAACAATTGTCAACCATGTTATGAGTGTTGAAATTGCAAAGTTTGTCCCCCAGAGGGCGCTCTGCAACATCCCTATTGGCAACGCTCCTTAAGTTTCATAGCTTAAGTTTGTATTTTTTATACATTTTATTTATCAGAACTTTAATATATTTTGATGTTCTTCTGTTCTATCATATTATTTTAGTAAGAACTCATAAATAACGACAAATAACTAACGTTAGGGAAATCTGTTTATGTTTTGTTACATGTTTCAGGATATATATTTTTTTACATATAGTATATATTGGCCGATATCCTTTATCGGAATTTCGGATTTTTAAATCACTAAATATTTGTATTGATATCGGCTTTAAAAATCCTTTATCAGGGTCTACTAGGAAATGAGTAGGGGGAAATGCAACAGCTGAGCCATGGGCGTTGCCGCAACGTGTAGTTACATTTTTTGAGAGGTACACATCATTCTACGGCGTTGGGTCCGTGTCTCCACATACCTACATACAGAGCCACTAAGTGAGAAATTCAAAGCAAAACAACAGTTACCATCTGTGTTTGCAGCCCTCTCAGATTCGCTTCAGCTGCCTGCCAATGTCCAGGGTGGAGTGTATGCTCAAACTGCCCTCTTTAGACCTGGTCTTCTCTTCTAACCGTGGAGAACTGGAGACCCCGACAGGAACCAACCCCACTGACGGACCTCACCCCCCCTCCTCCACTCCACCAGGGCAACATATCCCCAAACCACCTCCCAGCAAAGGTATGTGGAGCATGTCTAGTGGAAAAACGTCGTACATGTGCAGAGACGTGTGAAGAGCAAAACTTTCTCAAGTCTATCAAACACAGTGAGCATGTCTAGTCACTTCATGCCATGTCCGGGCTCTGTGTGATTTAATGTTGCTTACACAGCTTGTTCTCATCCATTTATTACTTTGCTCTCCAGTCTGTCTGTCATGTTTCATTTATATATTTTTTTTATATATATTGCATCTCAGTTTATAATTTGTATTTAGTCCAGTCTTATCTACAGTAAATGTACAGTTTGTTTCAAAGCCAAAAAAGATGCATTTAGCACGTTTTAGTAGACATTTAGATCTCTATTCTAATTAGGTTATCTATTATTAAACTTTTATTATTTATGCCAAATGAAGGCTACTGATGGGTATCCTATTTTTAGTAAATTAAATGGCTACTTCCTTGATGTGATGCTGGGTTCCGAACTTTTTAGTTCTGTTTTGTGTGTCGTGTGGTGTGTGGTGTTGTGGTGTGTGTGGGGGTTGTGTGTGTGTGTGTGGGGTGTGTGTGGGTGTGGGTGTGGTGTGTGGGTGTGTGTGTGGGTGTGTTGTCTGGGTGGTTGTGGGGGGGTGGGTGTGGGTTGTGTCGTGTGTGTGTGTGTGTGGTTATCTAAAGATGAATATAAATGAATTGTATACATGTAGGGCGTCAGGCATGTGCACTGTAGTCCACAACAGTTAGAAAATGACCTGTGCCAGCTTTACACAGAAGTGTTCCACACATTACAAGTGGGTTCAGCCAAAGAAATTGCCTTTAGATTCACTATAAAACATGTTTCCTGTGTGAAAAGACAAATTTTCAATACAAAGTATTGATACTTTGTATTTCATACAAATTTCATACAAAGTATCCGTACAGGTATAATTTTTTTGGAACAATACCCAGCCGTACTACTGAATGTGACTACGTGTCTTACCTCCTCGGTGTTTTCATGCCCTCCTCTGCGTTCTTCCAGCGTCTCCGTTGCTGGGGAGCCCTCTGGGCAGGAGCCGCCACAGCAGCAGCCAGTCGGACCTCACCGGCCCCCCCATTAACTCCTCAGGTCTCAGCTTCACTGCCTGCATGTCAGACTTTTCCCTCTATGTCTTCCACCCCTACGGCGCCGGCAAGCAGAAATCTACTGTTACAGGCCTGGCCCCGGGCCCAGGCCCATTAGGTACGGGAAGGGAAAAGTTCTTTTAATTTTCTAACATGCTTATAATACAGGGCTGCAGTTTCTAATGTTACTGCTGATAACAAGTTATTTTCTTCCTTTATTTTTGGATATGATACGTACAAACGTGCTAGATCTAGTGGAGTTGGCAATACCCATGTTCCAAGTTTAGCGACCGTCATGGTTATCGCTCTTTTTCCATGAAAGGTACAGTGGACGAGGAGCCTTCTTCAGTTACAGGAAGAAAAGACTCTCTGAGTATCAACCTGGAGTTTGTGAAGGTCAGCTTATCCAGGATGAGGCGCACTGGAGGCCCCACCTTCATTGAAAGCTTCATTCCTGCCAAAGGTGGCAAAATGGACACAACCCTCATCAACATCTCAGGTATGTTGTCGGCCCCCAGAAAAAGGTGTTCCTCTGTGAGACATGCAATACATTATTCTGACATCTCCTGTTTAGTCTGTCCAAAATTCAGAAGACCTGGAATATAGTTTGTAAAGGTTTATTTTCAGGCCGGGGTAGTCAAAGAATTTAATAAATTCCCAGCAGAAAGTAAGGAATATTAGGGAAATTTTTAAATCGTATTTGAGGTTATATACAACTCCCGGTGTAGATTATTTAGTGGGATATGAAATAAATGTTTAGACACAGTCATTGAAGTGTAACAGGAGCACTGTGGAGATGTGATATACCTATCACGGTGAGTCCATAAAGGGACAGCTAGATAGAAACGAGGCTGGGAGCGTGATAGATAAAAAAAAATGCACCTTTCTAATCTCTCAATGTCAGGATGCATTAGTGCTTATTAGGGGTGTGCAAAAAAATCGATTCATATTCGAATCGCAATTCAAGCTCTACCAATTCAAAATCGATTCATACACCCCTAGTACTTATAGCATATTCTGCCAATTGTCTTGTACTATAGAACCTTGAACAAACAGAATGTTCTTCCCTTAGCTGTGTGTGACATTGGCTCGGCTTCCTTCAAGTACGACATGAGGCGACTGAGTGAGATCCTGGCCTTCCCGAGAGCCTGGTACCGCCGAAGTATTGCCAGGCGTCTCTTCCTGGGAGACCAGACTATCAACCTGCCAGGTGACTTTCTGCCCACTCAGTGGCTTTGGTCTGTGTTATGATTGGTTTGTCCAGTGTTGCATAAGTATGTTTTTACCACTCTATTGTTTTGTAGAAAATAACAACCAGCTGTTGTGTCAGCTTTTACTGGGCAACTACCACAAAAAAATGAGCTTTTCTAGCCACTGAGCATTAAGTATTGATGGAATTACATTAAATTTAACGCACCATTGTGACAAAAAGAGAGCTGAGTCAGGAGGCAAAGCTCTCAATCTACCGTTCAGTTCAAGCGGCCAAAATGGGTTTCCTCAGGAGAGTGGCTGGCGTCTCCTTTAGAGATAGGGTGAGAAGCTTAGAGTAGAGCTGCTCTTTCACTTCAAAGGGAGCCAGTTGAGGTGGTTCGGGTAATCTGGTAAGGATGCCTCCTGGGCGCCTCCTTAGGGATGTGTTCAAGGCACGTCCAGCTGGGAGGAGGCCTTGGGAAAGACCCAGGACTAGGTGGAGGAATTATGTCTCCAACCTGGCCTGGGGAAGTTTGGGGTCCCCCTGCTGGAGCTGCTCCCCCTGTGACCCAATACCGGATAACCTGACAAAGATGGATAGATGGATGGAATTGCTTCCTTTTAACAAGGCCCTTATAAATGAGATATGAACTAAAAAATTAAAGGAGAGCTGGGCAATGTGGATGAATTCAAATGTCAAATATTTCTGACCAAATACAGTGATGTTGATATTGCAGCGATATTGTAGGGTTGACAATTGGTGCTTTCATTAAATATTAACACAATGAGAGTTTTGATATATAATCCCCAATAATGTGGATACAGTGACTAAGTGGGTAAAGGCAAATTATAAAATAGCTCGTAAGTCTGGTAAGTTCAGAAAAAGATATCACTTTACTGTAATGCAGTCTTCAAAACTAGGAAAAGACAACACTTGTCATATCACGATATTACAATATCCAAAATGTGAGACAATATCTGGGCAAATATATTGAAAACAAATATCAAAAAGATGTACAACAAGGAATTCAATAAAATGTTAAAAATACATTCAAATCATTGTAGATATACGGGTACATAAAAATGAAATGAAAGGTGATACAAGGGCAAAAACAAAAGCTAGAGGAAGTCATAATGATTGTCCACAATTTTTGAAAAAGAAATGTTTTGATTTTAAAAGTGGTGATAGAGCCTGCTTCTCTGACATACAACCTTTTCCCGTGCTTTAGCCTCTGGCCCCGCCACCCCAGACTCGGTTGAAAATGTCACCCAGCATCTGTCCCCCGAGTCCAGCCGGAAAGCCTACTGGAGGACTTGGGACGGCAGCACCGGCACACAGCACATGCCCCAATCCCCCAACGTCTTTTCAGAGCACTCCACTGGAAGCAACATGTCCCCGGGCGGCCTGGGCCACCTCAAGTCCCCTGCACCTGGACGCACCAGGAGCGTGTCTGATTCCTCTGCTCCTCGGAGAGGTGATTACAAACACTCTTGCCATTCACAGAGGGAACTCAAACAAAAATATCCAAATACCTTGTGCTGTAAGTCAGGTGAGTTTTAATACAAAAGCACAATTCAGATGTCAAATAACAACGTAGAAACCATCAAATTCCAGTGGGGGAAAAATGCAATGATGACTTGTACAAGACATAATTTATCTTCTACCCCCTTTCCTCTAATCTTCGTTCATTCTCGTCTAGACTCTGTGACCAAAACATCCACCCCTTCCTTCAGTAAGAATGGTAAAGCAGCAGGTCAGCAGGGGGCGCCATGGGAGACGCTGGTGGTGTTCGCCATCAACTTGAAACAGCTCACCGTCCAAATGAACATGAGCAACGTCATGGGAAACAATACGTAAGTGGTCACAGTTTTTGCACCTTTTTTTTGTAGATACTTTCAATACAAATTACAACAGGAGTTAAATGAGAAGGTCAATACCAATCTCAGACAGTAGAGTGGTATCAGTCTTTTCATCTAACTCTTGGCACGAAAGTGAATATGATTATTTTCCAAAATACCAATCTATTTGTTTAAGGGTCACATAAATAAGAGTAAAAAATGGTGCTAAGAGTGTGCTGCAGGATTCGGTCCTAAAACCTGGAGTGCGTTTTTGCACTCCGAATGTTGTCTGGAAGTCAATGGCTTTTTTTGAATGTTTTTTGGTGAGATGCCTGAAATAAGGACTGTGGTTAACACAATGCTAAGAGATTTTTCTGCAACATAAAATACGTCGGTAAATACCCTCACCCGTGAAGCTTGTACGTGTCTTTTAAAAAAATGCAGTTGCTAACAAGTGGCTAGATGAAACTACAGTCGTTGTTTGGGACATTAAACGCCACCGTCAGATTATTGATGGTGTGAAGTCCAATGCAAAAATCTTATTGGCTTTTTGCGGCTGTGCCACAGATGGTAAGAGTGGTCGCCTACCGATCGGAGGGTTGGCTGTTCGATCCCTGGCCCTGCAGTGTAATGTCAAAGGGTCTTTGGGCAAGACACTGAGCCCCTAATTGCTCCCGATGCTCCATTTACATTTTTGTCGAGGGAACCAGGGAAATGCTAACTTCTAGGTCAGGAGCGTCAAACATGCAGCCCGTGGGCCAGAACCTTCCCGCCAAGGGTTCCAATCAGGACCACTGGATGATTTTGAAGTGTGGAAATTGCAACAAAGTAATTGATTACAATTCCATATTGACCACTTTAATTTCAGAGAATATCCAAGTTTGTTTTTTCATCAATTTTAGAAATTCTAAATATTTTTCTTGGAAAATTACCTCTTTTCCTAGGTCCGTAACATTTTCCCCCCCCTCCCCTCCCCACCCGTCCTTAGAACGCTGTTGTAGCAGAAGCAACTTGCATTTACCAACATCAAGCTGACAAGAAACTCTCTGGCAGATAAAGTGTCTGATTTTTCTGGCCCATTTCAGATAATTTTATGTGTATGTGCCCTATGAACTAAAATGAGTCTGATACCCCTGTTCTAGGTTTTCCAACAAAAATGCATCATCCCTGCAGCACTCTATAGTTTTTATGATGGTATTTTAGGATACGAAATATCCCTATATTGTGAACTTTTTTATTTATTCCTAATATTTTATACACACAAAAATATAATAGAGGATGCCATAGAAGCAACATTTATACATAAACTGACATCAGTATTTCCACCCTCAGGGCTTTGGGCGTATAGATAAATCCTCTGTGTTGCTTAAAATTGGCCTCAAACTTAAATGTGAATGTAATCCGGGTAAATGAGTGCATCAGGGATTCATGTCAGCCATTAAAGCTGTGAATGACAAAATAATCACTATATTTAGTCAATGTGATTCCTGCTCCAATCACATTATCTAATACTGTCTGGAAAACACTGTTTAAATGAGAAAGAATCACTAGAGAAGTAAAGGTGAAGAATGCAAATTTAAGATAAGAATGTTATTGACTAAGCTGGACATTGTCAGCATCCTTTTATTAGAGTAATCAGCTGCTACATGTACACTGGTGTAGAAATATGTGTCTCTGGCGTCTCCTTGCTGCAAATTGCACTTTTATCTCCTGCTACACAGACATTTCAGCACTTATGGTCCTTTATTGCCCACTCTTATGGGCTCAATTCATCTGTCACCCACTGTTGTAATTCACCGGTCACTAGGATATGCGGTTGAACTTTCATCTCTCCAGTTAAGGTAGAACTGCAGAAAATCCTGCTGAATCATTGACAAACACAACGCACTTCTAACCATGGCAGTACTGTTTTATGAGCTCTGCATCATCATAAAGGAAACAAAATATCTTCTTCTCTGGAATTGTGTGGGCTCTTTGAGCAGAACATACGTCTTCTGCCTCTTACTCACCAAGTCATCGTACACTAGGGCTCTCTCGCTAGTTTAAATTATTTAAGTATATATTTCCGTCAAAAAAACATTTGTTCATGTGTGTAGAATGAAAAGTATTTACAGGAAAATCCACAAACCTTAGGCATTAGCAAATTGCATAATAATGACATACTGTACATGTGTGTGATTAACATGTTGAAATCATGACTAAAGTACATGATGACATGTTTGTCTAAAAACCTGGCCTGTTGACTTCACATTTACTCCGCACGTTTTGCAGGTCTTTGCCTGTTCAGTTACCTGTGTTTCTTCCTGGACAAGTTCTCATCATGAGAGCCATTCATGTTTCATATAGAGCACTTCTTCTTCTACATTATTCAGCAGCGTTTCAGGAGCGCTCACAGTTGTGTTTGTCCCAACAGCTGGACAACCAGCGGGCTGAAGAGTCAGGGCCGACTGTCTGTAGGCAGCAACCGGGACCGAGAGATCAGCATGTCTGTCGGCCTCGGACGCTCCAAGCTCGACTCCAAGGGCGGAGTGGTGGGTGGCAATATAGACGTGAACACCCTGGAGATGGTCTGTAAGTAAACAAAGCATTGACTGTTCTGACATCTGGTGTTTTTCTGCAACTCGTTAGCAGCTCTTGTTTACAGCAGACTGTATTTTTGATATGGATCTGAGCCAGAGTCCACAACACTGGGGGCTGTGCAGTGGTTAAATACTATAATTTTTTACACTTAATGGTAAAAATATACTTTATTTTACATAGATTGCATTTGGTGCTTAAATAATCTAATAAACAACATATTTACTTATTAAATACATATTTTTTGTGTGATCAAATCTTTTTTATTTAATTGTTTGTCAGTACAAACCGTGACAAACAATTACAAACAATACACTGAGAGAAAAAAATAGAGAGGAAAGACGGGAGGGAGGGAGACAAAACAACACAAATAATATATACATCTGTAAATAAACAAATAAATAAAAACTCTTCAGACCTGTGTATGTGAGTATTCCTTGTGCTATATTTCTCTAATATAACATCTCTTCCTAACTGGACGTGATGCGTTTAAGCAAACATTAGATGGTTTCAGTTTTTCCCAATGAAGATGCTTGTTTGGAAAACCGCTTGCCCTGGCTCTGTTTCTGCACACTTGCTCAAGCTACCAACCTATTTTACTTTGATCAAAACCAATGCTGACGTCCTTGACGTTTCCGTTTTCCCTCCAGTCAAAAGTTGAGAAGAAGCACATCTTCTATGTTCCACAGCTGAGGAAACTAATACAACTTGAGAAAATTACGTTAGTTCTAAATAAACTGACACTGAGATGTGACACTGTTCAACGACACTTTTGTATGTTGCAGATGGAACTTTTTATAGGTTTTATACGTTATATACCTTTATACATTATATTATTATTTTTTGGCCCAAGAATAAGATTTGCATTTGATAAGTAAGTAAAAAACAATTTGGTTTCATCTTAATTTGACATCACCTTAATCTTTGGCAAGACAACTCATGAGTGAATAGTTTTGCTATTTTCTGGATAATGAGTCCCGGTGCTATGAGTATTAGCTAGTTTGAATAACCCTGTTTCTTTTTTCTCTCCTCCAGCTTGATGGCCAGGGAACTGTGTAAGTGGTCCCTTGACGCTGCGGTGTTAACCAGTTACTGTCTGTTTTCTAGCCCACATCTCGGAACACCCCAACCAGCAGCCCAGCCATAAGATCCAGATCACCATGGGGTCGACAGAGGCGCGTGTGGACTACATGGGCTCCAGCATCCTGATGGGAGTTTTCAGCAATGCTGACCTGCAGCTGCAGGACGAATGGAAAGTCAACCTGTGCACTGTTGACGCCAACCTATCAGAGAAAAGGTGTGAAATGATGTCGGCAGAGGCTTAATACTTCTGGTTCTTTAAATATACCCCACTCAATGGAATGCCAAGTGTTTTTCTCTATGGGCAATTTCAACACCAGTCTTCTTCTTCTTCCGTCCTTTTTTTTGAGTGTTTCACGTCACCTAGTAAAACTAATTCCTCCTGGATTTAGATAGACACAAATATCTGCATTAAGATCATGTGAAGACGCAGGTTTCTTGAGACCTTCTTTCTGGGTTTTCCTAATTACTTGGCAAGCCAGTGTAACAAAATGATGATACAGATCTGTCATTCCAGATGCAGTGGTGTTTAATCTACACTATTACCATTGGATTTGTGCCTTCCTTTGCTGTTTTCTACAATCTGACCAGTCTTAATCTTCCTGTTTCTCACCTTTTCCCTCTCCATCTTTTCTCCGTCTGTCCTTCCAGTGAAATCTTCGTCCATGGAGACTTGCAGTGGGACATTTTCCAGGTGATCATTTCACGCTCCACCACACCAGACCTCATCAAGATTGGCATGAAGCTGCAGGAGTTTTTCACTCAGCAGTTTGACACCAGCAAGCGAGCCCTTTCCACCTGGGGGCCTGGTCCCTACCTGCCCCCCAAAACCCCCGTCATCAACGCTGAGAAAGGATCTGCAGAGCTTTGTAAGTGTGCCTTTTTTCCCCTATACTGCCGGGAGAAATATTTAATGCAGACTGTGGCATAATAAGGTATGCACAGCGAGTGTCTTCGGCAGTCGTGCTGGTAATAGGAAGTGAACTGATTGGTAACTCTAATACGTTTAATTTGTTGAAACAGTTTAAAAGGTAGTTCAACAACTGAATGTAATCAAACGAGATGATTAAAAACTAATGAAAGGCGCGAACAGCATACATTTAAAAAAGAAAAAAAAGAGTGGAGGCTATAAAAGGATCAAAACAACATAATACACAATCCTGTTAGTCCCAGCAGCATGCCTCATGTTCAGGTCAGGATTGATTTGTCTGCCTACATCCCCCCAGCCACCCCTCGCTTCTCATTTTGTGTTTCCTAACCGTCTTTGTCACACAGACATGGATGCAGCCCATCACCGCCACTGGCCCGGGGTGCTGAAGGTAATCGCTGGCTGCCACATCTCCCTCTTCCAGATGCCTCTGCCTGAGGACGCCGTTCAGCTGGGCGGTTCAATGAGCCTCCATGGCAATCACATGACGCTGGCGTGCTTCCACGGGCCCAACTTCCGCTCCAAGTCGTGGGCTCTATTCCACCTGGAAGAGCCCAACATCGCCTTCTGGACCGAGGCACAGAAGATCTGGGAAGACGGTGAGGCAAAATGTTTATCGTATAAATAGTATTGAAAAATGATTACATAATAAAAATAAACGTTTTTAGCACTGGGTTTGGCCCCTGTAATCCCCTTTTAAACCGACTTCATGTTTCTGTCACATCCAGGCTCCAAAGATGATTCTACCTACATTGTTCAGACACTGGATTTCCATCTTGGTCATAACACTATGGTGACCAAACCCTGTGGTGCACTCGAAAGTCCAATGGCCACCATAACCAAAATAACCCGGCGGCGGCATGAAAACCCCCCACATGGAGTCGCAACAGTCAAAGAATGGTTCAACTATGTCACTGCCATGAGGAACGAAGGTAACCTTCTTTTTTTTTTATCCATGTAAACCATTTATTTTGTATCTCTTAGTCATAATACATAGGTACTGAGCCCCCTTGGGGTCAGCTGAGAAAAAAAAAAAACATGCGCACAGAATGAAAATCTGTGCTCTCGGTTTTATAAACGTGATCAAAGTAGGAAAGATAATCACAGATTCAAACTTCTGGGATTTTTTACTCTATAGCGAAAGGATATAAAATCACAAATGACGCATCTATCCTAACGTAATAAGGTTAACAATGAGCAACAAAAAAAATGTCTTATCAAAACGAGCCGTCCTCCAAACTGGAGAAATAAGATTGGTCTCTAGTAGCTGCCAGCGGTGCTTAGGGGCCGTCTATAAACTACAACACCGACACAAAAATATCTATTAATTTAGTGATATTAAATAAGCTAGTGTCTCCAGAGTTACCTCAATTATAACTTTTCCCTTCCTAGTTGTAGTACAACACATCCTTTAAAAACATATGTTGTCTACATGATGAATGAAACGGGATCTCTGCACGACGAGTGACAAGGGAATCTAAAATTCTTACTTACAAACCAGTTTACAATCTGTTTTCCATTGTTCTGACACCCCGTATCCCCATTCTTCATACACCTGCTTACCAAAGCTTTGCTTTGCGCGTCCTAATAGTAGTTACTGCTGGGGATAAGATTCAGATAGACTGGGGGAGTCTGGGGGAGTCTGAGGGAGTCTGAGGGAGTCTGGGGGAAGTTTTCCCATCAATGTGGGGCGTCTGTGACTCTAGTGGTAGAGCGGTCGCCTGCCGATCGGAAGGTTGGTGGTTCAGTCCCT
>NC_045752.1:14890681-14907437 GCF_008692095.1 Etheostoma spectabile | reverse complement strand
TCCCATGTCGAAGTGTCCTTGGGCAAGACCCTAAGCCCCTAATTGCAAGACGTCGGGAGCAACTCGGCCCCCGTTCCTGCGCCATCGCTGGTGTAAATGTGTGTGAGTGTTTATCTGATGAGCACCTTGTACGGCAACCTCGGCCACAGTGTGGGAATAGCGCTTTGATTAGCCGTTAAGACTAGAAAAGTGCTAAATAAGAACAGTCCATTTACATTTACGCTACATTTACTCTGTCACCAAAGTGGATCCGCACAGATAGAAATCCAAAAGGTAAATCCCCCCCTCCTACTCCCACAGCCCCCTATCGGCGCTCTCGAGTAACCACGAATTGACAATATAAAAATAGAATTGTATCGCCCAACCCTTAATAGGTGTAGCTAACAAAGTGTCAAGTGGGTATAAATTGCTTCATGTAGCATCTTCTCAAACTTTAAACTTGTCTCAACTTCAGACAGCTCTGACTAAAAGAACACAGACACAGCGATTGTGTTTTTTGCCGGAGAGCTACATTCTGTCTGCCTTTCCTTGCAGCTGCTGCTTGTTATCTTAAATGTAAAACAGGTGCAGTATTGGAACGACGCAGAGAAGTGTGAACGTAACCTTGAAGAGTTTTGACATGTTTTATCTCTTGTTTCAGAGTTGAACTTGCTCAGGAACGTGGAAGCCAACAACCAAGAGAGCGGAGCGACTGCCAAAAGCTCGAGTCTGCTGAGCAGCTTCCGCAGCTCCTCCAGCTACAACCATGAAACAGAGACCATATTTGCTCTTCCCAGAATGCAACTGGACTTTAAGTCCATCCACGTACAAGATCCTGATGAACCTACTCTAACAGGTAGGGACTGGAGCCCGCAAAGTAATGTAATGGTACATAAAGACAACATACAATCTGTTGGACTCTTTTCTCTGACTGCGATAAGGGTCAGGCTATCTTTTCATCACGCTAGTCAGCAAATATTGGGTTAACTGTTGTTAACTAACATGAACCCTTGCACAATCACATAGACTTAGCTGCACAATAATATTTTATTTTGCAAAAGAAACTGGATCTGTTTGTCTAACTGGTTTAAAGGTCCCATGGCATGAAAACTTCAATTTAGGTTGTTTTTTTTAACATTAATATGAGTTCCCCCAGCCTGCCTATGGTCTCCCATTGCCTAGAAATGGCGATAGATGTAAACTGAGCCCTGGGTATTCTGCTCTGTGTTTGAGAAAATTAAAGCTCAGATGGGCCGATCTGGAATCTTGCTCCTCATGGGGTCATAAGGGGCAAGGTTACCTCCCCTTTCTCTGCTTTGCCCAAGAATTTGGCCCACCCATGAGAAAGAGAGAGACATCATGGCTTTTAAATGAGAAAAGTGGCAGTTGGTCAAGGCCACACCCCCACCCCCCTCAAAAGCTACAGACTCAGACTCGGCACATACTAATGAAAGCTCATTGTTGGACTGGCTCTAGTGGTTGTAATTCTGCACCAAGGCTGAATTTTGGGAAAGAGACTCCAGATACAGTATTAGGAGACCACTAAGGTCTACATAAAAGCATCCAAAGAGCACCATGTCATGGGACCTTTAAAGAAATGTGGTTTCATAGTCAGTTATCAAGCATTTGTAACATCACACTTCCCCTGAGTGACCCAAATCCATATCATATACTAATGGTATAGCTGCATACTCATCCCTGAAATATATATATTTTTTAAACTTTGTTCCATGGACATTGTGCTTTTTCCGCCATAGTTTATCAGGCTTGCCGATAGGGCTGCACGATATGAGGAAAATATGCCGTATGTGATAACGTTGTTGAGTATCACAATATAACTTGCGATATATAGAGATATTAAAGTGTACTCAGTTCTGACTTTTTGTTGCTTTTAGTCTTCTTCTAAAATACAACAAATTTGCTTGTTGAATTTAAAACGAATAAAAGGAAGTCATTTCTAACATTCTTTTATTGAACAAATTGAAGATAGAATCGTTACATTTGAATTTTCAGTTTTTAAAAATATTTTCTTTCAACTAACATAAAAACTCTTGTCGCAATATGTTGCCGCCTATATGTATATTGAGTTAGTTGGTACTGCGATTGCGATAAAACCAACGATACATTGTGCAGCCCTTCTTGCCAATGCAAAAGTATTCATTATTTTCTACTTGTTCCAGAAGCCAACAGCAAGCCCAAAGTGGAGTGCAGCGTTGTGACAGAATTCACAGACCACATCTGTGTCACCATGGACGCCGAGCTCATCATGTTTCTTCATGACCTGGTGTCTGCCTACCTGAAAGAAAAGGAGAAAGGTTTCTGGCTTTACTAAATCATCATTCATCCATTCATCCATTCATTCAATCGTTCCTTAACCCTTTCAGGCATTGAGTAAAAATAATACAATGTTTAGTCATTTTTACTGTCCACACTCACTCATGAGTCATCTACAACAGGTGGAGCAATGAAAGTGGTTTTATTTGAGAGTGAATGACTCATCCAACCGTCCGAGGAGAAATAACAATATGAGCCACATCTGTCTGCCTCTTTACCTGCGAAGCTGTTTGCATGCTGTTGGGCTCTTTTCGGACAAAGCAGCATAAAATGCAGGCAGCTGAGTGGTATTTTCATACACACAGCGGTGAGGTCAGAGTGCCCAATGCAGGCAGCATTTTAATTGGTTTCCCATTGTCACGAAGGGACAAATTAGCACTCTTTATGCCAGCAAGCTCGCATTCTTCATGACAATTACAATAGTGCCTGGACTTTGTTGTGTAGATTCTGCAGCTGAATAGAAAGAGAGAGGCGACCACTGAAGACTTTCACAAGCTTTCAATCCATCCCGATTAATTGAAGCGCAGATGGGTATTTAAATGGGAATAGAGTCGAGCTCTATGCTATCAAGGTGCCGACCTTGCTATCAAGGATATGAATAAATGTTTAATTGTGTTCCACTTCTGGATGTTATTGAATGTTTTTTGCAACTTTTTTTTTTTTTGCCCGTGTCCTCAGCCCTTTTTGCCCCGCGGATGTTCGCGGCTCGTCCAGGCCAGAAGAGCCCCACAGCCCTGCACGATGAAGGGTCCACAGACAAGGACAAAGATGACGGCATCAACTACACCACGGTGGACTGGAGGGAGTTCATGTGCAACACCTGGCACTTGGAGCCGACTCTCAGGTCCGCTCTGCTCCACTGCACCACAATTAAAGTGTTTTGTGTTTGATTTGTTGACAGACGCACAGCCTTTCTTGTGACGCAGTCAAATTGAATCACAATGATCATTCCAGAGAGGACACAATAAGCGTCATTCTTTGTGACCAAGCCATATTTCTACTGCACGCACACACGCATCAAACTTCCGATTCAAAATATCCAAGGCTGTCATACATCATTATATAAGACTATTAGAAATACAAGCCACACAACTGATCTTAAAAAGTCTTTTTTTCACACTGAACTAAATCGTTTTTACAGTAAAGAGTGACTTAGTGTCTTACAGTCTACCACATATAGTAGAAGAAAATGCAGGAAACTGAGTGTTAATAGTATTTCAGCATAAAGAATGCACCAAAAATCCATTTCATGCTGTTTGTTGGGTTTGTGTTATTTGTCAGCTCTTAAACTGGGTAAAAGGTCCGCATTAAGTTTATATTCTCTATTTTATTATATAATTGAATTATTATTAGTAATGCATTAATGTGTAAGCAGCATTTTATGTTGCATCTGGTTGAGATGGAGCTATTTTTAAATTGAATACTGTAGATAAATTTGTAGCCATGCATCAATTTTATAAGCTCATAGATTTTGTTTGTAATAGCGTCATCTCCAAAGTAACTAGTACTGAAGTAAAAACTACAATATTTCTCTCTGAGACGTGTTGGAGTAGAAGTATGAAGGAGCAGAAAATGGAAATACTCAAGTAAAGTAACTCAAAATGACACTTAAGTACAGTACTTTAGTAACTGTACCGAGTTACATCCTGCTAGTGGTAGTGAGGACATTTGGACAGAAATAAGTTGTAAAGAACAAATTGGTTTCCGTAGTTTAAACGCAAAATAATTCCCCAGTACTTGGCCTATAATGCCTGAAATGCATTTAGCATTGACTAATCTAAACATGTCCTCGTTCATTAGGCTTATCTCCTGGACAGGACGTAAGATTGACCCAGTGGGTGTGGACTACATCTTGCAAAAACTGGGCTTCCACCACGCCCGGACTACGATTCCCAAGTGGCTGCAGAGGGGCGTGATGGACCCATTGGACAAGGTGCTGTCAGTGCTTATCAAGAAGCTGGGCACTGCCCTGCAGGACGAGAAGGACAAGAAAGGCAGGGACAAAGAGGAGCACTGAGAAACACTCGTACCACTGTAATGAAAGCTGGGCATACCTTCCTGCAGGGCCCAAACACTGGATTACTGTATTACAATGGCCACTACTGTACAACACATTAGTCAAATGTCCCCGTTTTACCTGCTACAGCCTGTGAATTTCAGCATAGTTGTTTACTGCGGTTCATGCCACTTGCAGCTCTGACTGAAGCAATTTGCACCAATGTTGTTTTCTGTATATTTTGATCAAAGTAGCAATTTTCAGAATTATTTGACTGCTTTAATCGTAAAAAAAAAAAAATTGCCTCTTTTACCTGTTGTAAATGACCTTACTGAAATCGCTTGAAAGTTTATTTTAAGACTTACCAATATTTCATGAGAAATTATTTCTTATACCATTGCCTTTTCTTTGTTTCCCATGGAACACATGGTAGATATGCTTTATGTATTTTATAGTGTAGCTTTAAGATATTTAAGAACATTTCAGTGACAGTGTTGTTGATTTTTTTTTTGATGTGAACAAATAAATACTGGGAGGTTACGGCATCCACTCAGTAATGAGGATAACATGAACTTGTAATTTTAATTTGAACCAAGATCACTATTTATGGGTACGTGGAATGCAAGGTCTATAACATGTATTTGCTTGGTGTGTCAAGCTTATTTTTGTCCTTTTTTTAAATCCATACTGCAGAACCAGTGTATATAATACAATTTCTTAAATATGTTGATTTCCTAACTTAATAAAAATATTGCCATTCAATTTTAGATGACGCTCAGGTCTGTTATTTTATTCAGTGGGTTAATACCAAACTCATACTTTGTAAAGGTATTATTTAAAATCTTTACAAATTATTTAAAATTTCAGTTTAAGGTCCATTCCACTGTTTTTACATACAAAGGTCTCCATGTCAGGAGTTCTATTCAGCATGTAAAAACCATATCTTTCTAAAGTCTGATGATGTCACAGTGATGTTCATCAGGGTCTCCTTGGCTTCGGCTTAAAATGTATAACAGAAAGCCAGCATTATAAACTGGGATGACATTTGTAAGATATGGCCAATTGCAATTTTTTTTTATTGTTTGCCTTTTGTGAGACTCCCAATTTTATGCTATCCTGGAAATCCAGAGTTCTCGCAAGAGCACAGTTTGAATTTGCTCAGCAAGTTACTCTGACATCGAGTAATGCTGCTCATTAACTATACCCTTGTAGCTGAGCTGCACCAATCACATCGGTGCATTTGATAAAGGCGGGCCAGAGGCGAGCTGAATAGATGACGACAGTTTAATCTACCAGTTAGCTCCGCTGGTAGCTAAGCGTACGGAGCTCTGGATACGTCACCCCGTGTGTTGATGGGATTGGTCGTAGTGAGATTTTCAGATGCACGCTTGTGCCGCACTTCGAGATGGGCAACTTTCATTACTCGATGCCAGGCCCTTAATCTTTTGGATTTGGGTCTGGATTTTCAGATAACTTTATGCAGGAGCAAAACTAAATCACTAGAGCACCCCTTTTAATGAAGTTTGGTTTGTGGAGATGGTTCTCTTTTTGTTATTTTTGAAGCATTTTGCGTCTTTTACTGCTCATTTTCCTATAAGTAAAATGCATCACTTCATGTGGCAAAGGAGTTTTCCCAGGAAACAGCTGTCAGACAGGTGTTCAGAACTTCAAATTAAACTTGAATGAACAGGGAATGGGTTATGTTCCTTTTGAAACTGTCTCACATTGTTTGAGTCAAAGCTTTAATGGTTTCAGCAGTATTACGTTTTCTTTCTTAAGGCAGTAATTTGTTTCTGTTCTGGCTTTTTAGGTCAATTAATGAGTGCTTGTGTAAGTATAAAAGATTCACTTATAATTCATAACAACTTCTACTAGTTTCCTCCAATGTTTGTCAGAATACTTCCCCACCATCTTGCCCCCTCCTCCATCTATAAAAAGCCTGCTGTTCTCACCTTAGGGCTTTGTTAATACAGTCCTTTGACTGAAAGACTCCCCGTACCACCGCTAATCTCTTCCGCTGAGATATCCCCCCTCACCATGAGCCGTGTTCCACTTTTGGTTCCATGCCATGGTTTTGCATTTTTGATGGTGCGTTGGCGGGTGAAGGAGAGCACAGTGGGATTGTGGTAAGGAAGGGAACTGCGGCATTCCTCTGTGATGTCTGCTGTGAGATTACAGCAGTGTCACCTGAGGAAACCCAGACAGCTCACTGGGAGAGCACACTTGAGTCTTTGCTCTTGCTTGCCTGGGCCGGACATTATTTTAGATTTTTATTCTGCTTGCTGCACACGCTTTCCTTTGAAGTCATTTCTATTTTACATACCCCTACACTGATTTTTTTTTCTTCCTTTTCTTTCTTTTAGTTCACAGAGCTACAGTGTACACGTATTAACATGAAAGCCAAGTGAGTGACCAGTAGATGGAGTCAAAAGCCAGTCGTCCCACAGTCTGAACTTTTCCTCAATTACACACCAGTTCCCTAAGGTTTACTGTCCTGCTACTGAATTATGAAATAGAAAGCGAATAGAAAGCATTAAAAAGTCATGAAGTGGCCAAAGATGTCGGACATCTTAAATTGCCTACCTCTGTCCTTCCTGGCCTGCTGGACCAGACGGTGCTCGGACAGTTTCCACTGAGTTGTGCTCAGTGAAGGAAAACTGACAAAGCGAAACGTGACCAGCATACACCGACAATGACAGAAACAGTCTTCATTAATTATAATGTAGAAGAGGTAGAGTTAAAACCGTCCAGAATGTATTGTGGAAAATAAATGTCTTAGCCACAGCATAAAGATCTTTTCAACATGAAGGGTTTTAAGCTTTCAGGTGAACAAAATACTAGTTGCGCTTTTGATTGTTTCCTAGTGTATCTGCAGTTTTAGGAAAATGCCTGTTCTCCTTCCAGAATGAAGTCTTTTTTTAGCAGGGAGCTTAGTGTATAGAAACCCAAATGACAGGATAATATTGAAGTTTTCATCCAGGCCAGGGGCCTTTTACGTTTCGCCCATACACAACAAAATGTGTCTTTAATGGGACAAAAAATAATCTAACAGCAATAGCCACATAAAACGCTTCATCATACACAACATTACACTGGCTTTGTATTAGCTATTTCATTTATCAGTAAAATGGATTCTTGTAAAAACACTTTATTAATGACTTGTTAAAGGAATGGTTCAATATTTTTGGGAAAAATGCTTATTTTCTTTCTTGCTGAAACAAGAAGATTGAAACCGCTTTCATATCTGTCTGTTAAACATAAAGCTACAGCCAGAGGGAGCTTAGCTTAGCCTAAAGACAGGTAACAGTCAACTCTGCCAAAATCAACCCCATTGAGTTGGATTCCTTGCCATGAGCTAGATGAGAAAATGAATACCACTCTACTGTCTGTACACTAAATAGGCTTTTAAACTACGGTTAGCTTAGCTTAGCATAAAAACAGGAGAATACAAAAACAGTTAGCCTTGCTCTGTCCAAAGCTACTCGCTAACTAACATGTTGTATCTTGTTAGTTTAATTTGTACAAAAACTGGAGTGTAATATCGAGAAGTAAAACCACAACTTGTCGCACTTAGGTTTGTATATGATTAATATGTTAATTAGTGACCTTTAGAGATGCTGGTAAGGAGATGATACCATCAAACAGAGCCAGGCTAGCTCCCCTTGCTTTTATGCTAAATCAAGCTAATTAGCTGCTGGCTGCCTTTTACCAGACATACAGTAAAGTGCTATCAATCCTCTCAATAGACTTACAACATTTTTTAACTATAGACTCCGTGGTTTAATTGAAAGACACGTGTTTTACTGAATTACTGCAATCAAAAAAGACTTCACAATCTGACAACCCAAAGCTGTTCTAACTGTTCTGTTCTAGCTTGTAACTGATCTATAAAGCATTACTAAATGATTGATTAACAATTGAGAAGCCTTACTACTTATAATCCCTTTACAAAGGGTTTTAAAAAACAGCAGCAAACATTTTTCTACATTTCCTATTTCCCCTTATTTTTATTCCCCTTATTTTAAAAATGTAAATTATAATTTTATGTGTTTTAAGCTTTGCACTGAACCAATATACAAGCTTAAGCAAGAGCTGATTGAAAATACAGAAAAGGAAGGGCAAGAGTACAAAGGCATGAAAATGTGAGTGATGTTTATTGTTATCTATTAAATGTATAATCCCATCACTAATCCCATGCACAGCTCCACTCAACCTAAAATTCACATAAGCAAGAAACAGTGATTATGTTTTCTCCAAAAACTATTATCTAATGGTTTCAGGGTTTCAATTTCATTTTTGAAAATGGGCTTTTAGAGAAGAATATTTTTCACATCTTTTGCAAATCATCGCCCCTGCTATGAGAGCCCTCATTAGCCTAATGATGGATAGAAAGAGTAAAGGCATGTTACCTTTATCTTCAAAGCTGTCTTCTAAGCATTGCCCTACAGAACAAATGTGCCCATGTGGGACAAATCAAGCCTGAACTATATTAAATGAATACTGCAGAGCACTGTTCTGATGTACAGCAACTAAACTGTCTTAATACAAATGAGCAGATTGAGGTTTGAGCTACTCTTTGATGGACTTTCTAATTGCTTGTTCCACTTCATCAGCTTTACCTTGATTTAATAATTTGGTGTAACAATATGGCGGAAGTGTTGAAAGGAGAAGCTGGTAGATAGCAGAATAGTCAGACTGTTCCATTCCCCAATACTCTGCTCAAACTGTGAAACGCTGCCGTGCAAAAAAGATTAGAGTCTTCACTCGCTTGGTGGTCACCACCCACAACCCACGTGTTGTCTGAACCCTCTCGCCATGAACAGCTGCCAAAGCTACTGCAGCTCCCTTACTAGCTTGAACATGGTGCTTTTGTACTATTGCCAAGGTAGCGGATTCAATCTCCTTGTGAGCCCACTAGCCAGCAGGTTGAAGGCTGTCAGACATTGTGGATATACAGCTTGTCAGTCTATCAGTCAATCCGTTTTTTCTTAGTAAATGCAGTTACACTTCTGTTCATAAAGAATTACCCAACTCTGCAGTCCCATTAAGTGTTTTATCTTAACACCCATTAGATAATTGTTTTGCTTTTATGGCCCACAAACTAAAGGTTTTGAACAATTCGCGTTAGAAGTTGTTTTTTCCGGCCGCTGCCATCTTGCCAGTCAAAAAGAGATTGTGTGCACAATGTTCTCAATGCTTGCGTTATTGTGTAGAGCCCAAGGTTATACTTGGAGCAAAGTTTCATGTTGTGTCGAGCCTTTTTATTGTTTTAAAAATAGCGATTTTCATGCTATCATAGAAGTGCCCCTAGCACTCCTATTCAAAAGGCCATTTGACGAAAATACGGTAAATCTTAAAAGTGGCGCTTCGGTCCTAATTATCCAATCCAATCCAATCCACTACTATACATTTAGCACGATTTTTAACAAACACAAAGTTTCCAAAGTGCTGCACAAAAAGAAAGAAAAAGCACAATTATACTTGTAAACGAAAGTTTGACTCAGGTACATTCACAAAAAGACCATAGGTTGCATTTTGGCGAGTTATGCTTTAATATGCAACACTACTTGCTGTGAAGCCACTAAGTGGCCAAAAAAATCTTTTAATGCAGGTTAACATGTTACGTATATTAAACTGCTGTAAGGATTCAGCTATTTGACTGTGATACAAGGAATGCTTGTGGACATTGTTAAACAGTTGAGAACAGCTAGAATGATTGCCAACCTATCTAGTTTACTCTCAAGCTGAGTCCTGCCACTCTCCGTTCAAAGACACTGTTTCACGCATTTCAATTCTTTCAGGAAATGATATGTCTTCAGGACCAGAAGGCGTGTCACACCGCTGACCGCTCTCACCTGTGGCACTTGTCAGACTTATCTCTGGCAGCGAGAGATACAGTCTGTGGGTTCACCAAACAAACCACAGCCTGCAATGACACAGCTTTATCACCAGAGATACATCAACTTTTGGTGCATGAACCTTCATTGGCAAACGTCACATGTACAAGTTGATTCTATTCTCTCATGTGCATCATCAGTAAGATGAAGACAAAGATGCAATACATCTTTGCATATTAGCTGCAGTTTTGCTCTCCCCAAGCCTCTTTGCTTTTGCGTTTTGATTAATTCATCCAGACTGGTGCTTTAGTTGAACATTTCTCAAGGCACAACATGAACTTTAGACATGTCTGCCGTCCCACAGATTGTTCAGTGACCCACCATTATTTAGATTTATGTAAACAAGGACGCGAGGTGTTTCATCCTACACTGTAACAAATTTGACTGTGATTTTACAGTAAACACCTGGCAAAAGTGCCTCAAATCTTGTAAATTACTGTTAGTACTGTTATAACTGTAAAAATAATTACAGTATAAGACAGTATTTCTTTACAGGTTTTGTTGTACATAAATTCCAGCAATGTTTTGTTTTTTTAAAGGAAAACATATTTTTATTGTGATTTAGTTTACAACATTACTTGTATTCTATTTAAATTACAGCTATTACCTGGCAACTCTAGTGCCAGGTAATAGCTGTAAATACTTCACAATACAATATGTTGTTGTAAATTGTTTTTACAACAACATATTGTATTGTGAAATATTACAGCTTTTTGCTGCAACTCAAGTATCCAGCAAAGATGTAATATTCCACAATACAATACATTGCTGTAAAAAATGTTTACAGTTAATTTAGTTTTTTACATTCGCAGCTTTGCTGATGCCTGTTGTAAAGTGTTTTAAATAAGACCAAGCTTGCTTTTAATTCAAAAACAATTGCATTAGATTCTCTTCAACTGTAAAATAAAACCAGAGTCAGAGATGCAAAATCATGACATTTTATTATTAAAATGCAACACAGTGTAACAATACTGTATGTTTTCAGAAGGTAACTTCTATTTTTCTTAAGAGCTCATTATGACCATGATAGAACCAACCCGATAATCGACCGCTGGACAGTCCGGCGAGGTTGGTGACTCAAGTCTGTTCGGTGTGCTCCGTGTTTAATTAGTGAACTGATTGTTGGAGAGCATGTTGAGGAACCAGCTGTGTTACTTTTTGTCATTTGTTGACGTCTACCTCTCCCCCTACCTCCCGCTGAGTAGAGAGGAGACGCGAGGGTTCATGCAGTTCCTCTCTTTCTCCTGTATGTTCTCACGTTTTTGGCTCAACACTTTTGTTGTCTTGGTTGCACCTGAAGGGTTCAGTCCGATGAAGCATCTGAAATCACAAAATCACATGCTAATAAACTTCATGAAAAAGTGCCTTAACTGCTCTACAAGATGCAAAATACATCCGGCTGTGCAAATCTGTATGTGGGTGTGTATATGTGTACATGCATGCGGGTGTGTATGCATAAAGATCCTTTTTTGTATGTTTGCTTTGAGCCATAGTGGGGAAGGTTGTGGCAGGGTGGGCATAGAAAATCATGCGTAACTGTAAAATGAACTTTCATCTAGGATTTCTTGTGAATGCAATAGATAAAAAAGAACAAGTTTGTAGTTTATTCGCCTAAATGCTCAGTTTACCTCAATGCAGAACTACTTTTCAAAATGCATAATCAAATAGATCTTTATTGTCAATGTTTGAAAAACAACAAAACAGTTTAACAGCTCTCAGAATGAATGCCATTAGTATAAATTAATTGGTTCGCAATGATTTAAAGCATTTAGGTAAATACTGCTAACTTACCCTTTTTATAAACTAAAAAATCATTTAAGGGATTTCGTAAGTACACTTGAAGCAAAATAAAATCTGTTACTCATAATAACTAACTCTACAAAATAATGATCAACTGCATTCGACTACTAGTTCTACAAGCACATAGTTACCTTTGAATGAATTTTAGTGTGCAAGATGCTTGCTCCGGGTACACCAGATTAAAGATGTAGTAGCTCGAAAACAAAGCTGCCATCCCAGCCACGAAGTTGGGATGTGGAGGCTCAACCACCTGACCCCCGATGCTCAGCATCCAAACGGTTTCTGTGAGAAATTCACCTAAACATAAAAAAACAAAGAAACACCAAACAGAAACACACACAGCTTTAATTAACTAACCATTTATGTGTCATTAATTATATAAACAACCCTGAAGACTAGTGCTTCACTACCAACACCCAAACTGTCACATTTATAAATGCCACAGAACATTATTACAAATTTAGGCATAATCGCATTAATGTTTTTACCTGAAAAGCTTCTTCAGCCATGTATGTTGTTGATCACTGTGCAGCGATGGTTCTCACTTTAGGAGGTTTCCTCCCCGTAGCTAGGCTAAACAATACAAAAGTTGAAAAACACACGTTATATTGGAATATAACATTATAACATCTGTAATAAGCAGTGTGTTAGGCGCCTATTGAGAATGTATAAGGGGTCGTGCAAAGTCAAACGTTATTATAATTTATACCTTACCTGTTAAATCGAACAATATATTATGATGGGCTTTCGCTTCAATAAGGCATTTTTTCTAACTATTGGGACTTTGTTCAACGTTAAGGCCGTCTGCAGCCTGATCTGAGGCGATGTGCTAATGCATACGGTCAAGCTAGCTAGCTTTTTTCCCACAACGTTGACTTCAGTTTGCTAGTGTAAGCTATAACGGTGAAGAAATGTACAGTCAGACAGTCAAATATAGCTAAATAAAACACTGACATTAGGCTAACGTTACTTACCAACGACCCAACTCCGTGGCGCCTGACCGTCCGGTAGCGTTAGCTACTTCTGCTGCATGCCTGCGTGACGTTAACATTGACGTTACAACACAGACTACTACGCTTAGTTAGTTGAAATAAATATAAAAAGGGTTAACCGTTAACGCCAACATTACACCCACTATACTTTCCTTAACTTTAGCATTAAACTGCTTCGCCTGGGATTGCTTGTTCAAAATTCCTTCTGAAAAGTCTCCAGCTAATGTTAGCTAACTATGAGTGAACTTTATTGTGGGGCCTGCACTAGACTGAAACACGGTCAACTTAGGTTATTTCAACAAGCATTAACAAGTTAAACCACAATTTAATTATGTAGGCTATTCATAATAATATACTTACGTATGGTGGCTGAGTGGAGTGGCAATGTGGCTCCTCTGCAATCCGCCATCAAATGGTCTTGTGTAAAGCAACTGCCTCGAGCAATGCATTCAACAGTAAATAACTGTACCTGTACTGCATCATTTACAGTCAAGGGCAAGTATGCCTGTAATTTCTTATGGAAAAAAGCTGTCAACTACTGTAATAGTGTTTTCACCCATAATGCATTGCAATATACAGCTAAACTTTGTAAAATGACAAAACAAGAAGTTACTGTAAAATTTAGCTGTAGAAATTACAGAAATTTGTTACAGTGTAGGCATATTCGTATTAAATGCCTCATGGGCTACTCATCAATGTTAAAGGGATGATGAAAATGCAACATGAATGCACTTGATTAAGACTGAAGATACTTATGTTACCCTTTTGGCTGATACTATGTCAGCTACTTTATTGTGTCTTTTCAATAAAGCACTTCTAACTAATGCCTTCAGAGACGGCAGAATCAATATTAACACAGTAGGTATTTGATTCAGGACCCTTTTAATGGCAATAATTATACACTGGTGGTCAACAAGATTGCACATTCATTTTGACAATTTCCCTTAGAGTTTCAATGACCTCAGCCAGAGCACACTGAGTTATCTCTCCTAAACTTAAAAAAACTAAATGGATGCAGTCAGGAGGTTGCTCAGTCTTACTTCTTTTAGCCCCTTGTGCAGCATTTGAGATTTGATCATGAAATTTTAATTGACTCACTTAAGCACTGAGGTGGGTATCTGGCTCAGCACTGAGCTGTCTCTGATCCCATCTTTCTAATAGTCCTTTGTCTGTTAGACAATTCATCTCTCAGTGGCAGACAGCTCTTAAAAAGTCCCACAGAGCTCAATTCCAGGTCTCGTCCCTCTATGGTACAAGCTCCCACTTGGACATGTCTTTTAATAAAAGTGCATGTCTCTCCAACGGTGTGCAGAAAACACAGATGGATACAAGCGGTTACAATAGTGACACAGACAGCATAAACCCATACTCATACTAAATGTCTTGATGGAAGTAAAGATCTTGTTAAAAACACTCATACCTCTTACTAAACTCATTTTAAACAAACTGATAAAGATTTAGATTTTTTGACCTTTAGTTTTAAACTTTTCTGTTCATTTTAGAACCCGAGATTTGAAGGTCATCTCTGTAGTATTTTGTGTCGGGCACTGACGGGCACTGTCCATATTATTATTGTAGGTTTTTATTAACAACTTTATTTGAATTTCCCCTTCATCCATGGCTGATTTCTATTACAAAACAGTGATCTTCATAAGGGCTTTGTGATCTTTATTAGGGCTTTGAGACCGCAACATTTGAAATTATTTGTAGGTTACACCTTTATTTTTACAGCCTTTTAAAGAACAAGGTGTAAAACAAAATCATGACAAAAGACATATAATTACACAAGGTAAAGTGGACACACCAAAGAGGTAATTCCCATAGACAAAGCTCTTTTTTTTTAATATATTTATCATGGATGATTAAGCTTGTAATGCTTGGGGAGGTTGGTCAAAAACTTAAAGGTTCTTTTTTGTGTAATCAAACTTTAAAAAAAATAAAAATAAAATTGAAAATATATGAAAGAAAGGGAGGGTGACAAAGGTCCTAGGGAAGATTTATATTTAGAGCATCATTAGGTAATTGTTGCGTATTGGCTGTCAGACCTAGCAGGAAGTCACTCACTCCAGATGTGCTAACAAACACCCATTATTAATTAAATGATTAACTACTGAAATACATTTCATGTGGCAGCGTCAGTTGAAATTCTAATGGCTGCCAGATGTTGGAGAGGTGTTTGACTGAAGCAGACAAAAAGAGAGTTGCAGTTGTGTCAAATAAAATCAATTCCAGATTCTGAACAGTGAAAACGCCTAAGTTCCCCTTGATTTTGTCTCTATGCTTTTAATGTTTTATGTAAAGCACTTTGGATTGCCTTGTTGCTGAAATGTGCTAAACCTTGCCTTCAGCATTAGAGGAATTATTTTTACATAATATGACAAGCTATAACGGGGGACATATTGCAAGCTACATTTGTAGCCATGCTACATAGCATGCACCTGTAAAAACTTAGGACATCCTTGTTAGCCTCAGCTGTACTTTGTGTAGTGCTAACTAGCAAATGTTAGCATGCTAATGCACTAAACTAATATGATGAACACTGTAAATATTATACCTGCATTATTTTGTGTAGCATTGTCATTGTGAGCATGTGGCTACGCTAGTGGGAGCATTCAGCAGTGCCTTAATACAGCCTCATAGAGCTTCTAGCTTGTTAAATGTATGGTTTATAAAGGTTTCCTCACTCTATAAGGCAAGCAATGAAAACGGTCACTGACTATATTTTTTGAGCAGAGACTATATTCACGTCATTGAGAAGAGCAGATGAACTTATTAGTAATGGTCTTCAAATAGCCAGGGTAGTAAAGGAGCTACCTGATTCATACAAGCCGTTCGTCTTGCATGTCACCCAGACAAATAATATTGTAACGTTCAACGGGTTTAAAACAAAACTGCGAAATTATGAAAGTACTGAAAAATATGGGAGGAGTGACGTGAATGTAGAAGAAGACAACGTGATGAAGACTGCCGGGACAACGAGGTTGCGTGGAATAAGAAAGAAAATGGACCTGGCTGAGGTCGAATATTACACGTGCGGTAAAAAGGGACAAATCCCAAGCTAGAAGAGAGGAACGAAAATGGGATACTGTACAGCGAGGAGGAGGACGCGGTCGAGGACGAGGCCCTGACCATGTGAAGAAAGCCGACGGAGAAACGGAGGCAGAGCCTACATCTTTCTCAGAGAGAACATGGAGAAAGGAGGTACGCTACAAGACAGAAAAAGGCTCCAGAATACTTAAAGGACTACCAGTACAAGGCTCAGTGCAACAATGACAAAAGTGAAAATTTAGATGATTTTTACAGAGTGGCTTATGGTGTACCTAAAACATTTAGAGAGGCTATGGACTCTAACAAGTCAAAAATTAGGATTGACGCAATGAAAGAGGAGATGAACTCTTTGACATAGAATGAGACTTTCACGCTGACACCACTGCCAAAAGGCAAACAAACAGTGGAAGGTTGATGGGTACATGCAGTGAAAGAGAGCCCAGAAGGATCTGAGACTTATAAAGCAAGATATGTTGCAAAAGGATATGTTCAAATAGAAGGGATTGAATATGAAGAGACTTGTTCACCGACAGCTAACATGACCTCTGTCCGAGCATTGATGCAGGTAGCTGCACAGGAGGACCTTACCCTGCACCAAATTGGTGTGAAGACTGCTCACCTCTATGCTTGAATGGACTGTGAGGTAGCCTATATATGGAACAACCAGAAGGCTTTGAAATCCTAGTCAAAGACAGGAGAACATTTAGTGT
>NC_045752.1:14890005-14890671 GCF_008692095.1 Etheostoma spectabile | reverse complement strand
TAAGTCATTGTATGGTTTAAAACAGTCCGGGCGTACCTTTTACTGCATGACCACCTCACAACAAAGGATTTTGTACAAAATAATGCTGATTATGGTGTCTACAGCAGAGAATCTGAGAATGGTAAAGTGATTCTGTTGGTGTGGGTAGATGAGTTAATCATAGCTGCGAGTAACAATGACTTACTCAGTGATTTAAAAGACATGTTGAAGAGAAGGTTTAAGATGAAAGATATGGGTCCACTTAAAGACTTCCTGGGTATGCACTTTGAACAAAGTGAAAGTGAAATCAAAATGACCCAAAAGAGACACATAGAAAAGTTATTAGCAAAATTTGGAATGTCTGAATGCAAACCGAGATCCACCCCATATGAGCAAAGCTTAAACTTTGACAGTGAGGGTGAAGTCACTGACTTAACAGGATACAGCGAGATGGTAGGTAGCTTGATCCACATTATGACTTGTACCAGACCTGACCTGAGCTGGGTTGTTGGTAAAATATCACAACATCTAGCAGAACCAAAGCAATAACATTTGGCTTCAGCAAAACACTTATTGAGGTACTTAAAGGGTACTGGAGATCAAGAATTACACTACCAGAAATGTGAGGAGAGCCTACAACTTGAGGGATACAGTGATGCTGTTTGGGCATCTGATATAAGTGATAGG
>NC_045752.1:14887320-14889995 GCF_008692095.1 Etheostoma spectabile | reverse complement strand
CTGGATACTGTTTCAGCTTAACTGAGAATGGTCCAGTTATATTATGGAAGAGTAGGAAACAGCCAACGGTTGCACTATCCACCTGTGAATCTGAGTATATGGCACTATACTAAAGAAAGTACCTTGTACAGCTACTTAAAGGAAAATATAGTAGTAACCAGTATGTACTAGTGGAGATATATGAAGACAACCAGAAGGCAATAGCTTTATCTAAGAACCCAGTTTGCAGACAGAGAAGCAAACAAGTAGATATAAAGTACCACTTTGTACGGTCTGCACACACAGAAGGGAAAATATCTGTAGAATATTGCCCTACTGAAGACATGGTAGCTGATGTTCTTGCCATGCAAGTTTGAGACCTTCAAGGGATATTTGCTTGAAGAATAACTGTCCAAACTGTAAATGTTGTGAAGTTTGTAGACCACTGCCAGGATGTTGAATGTTTTATTTTGGAGTTATGCATATATATATTTTTTTGGTTTCCCACTATTGAGAGCTGTAAACATGTCTTTGAGTGGGACTGTTAAGCATATTTGGTGATATGAGTAGCAAAGCCATGTTAACGTGCTTACATAATGATATTATATTAGAACGTGTGTCTGCGTACACAAGAAAATGCTATTGAGAATGTGTGCGCTGAATTAACGGTCAGTTCCCAGACCAAAGAGACAATGGCGGTTAGTCATTTTTCTCCCGTAAATATAGGCGCTATAGAAGCTAGCTAACCACTTTAGTGGCTGTTGTATCGATAGACTGCTGGAGGAATGTCTGACGCTACAGTAGTACTTTTTGCCATCAAAACAAGACTTGGTGGAGCTTGAAAGACCACATGTCAAACTCCCAATGTGGAGAACAAAGCTTAAAGAATAATAACACTTAATAGTTCAATTAGTATTGTAGACATTAGGTTATGGCTACGCCAAAGATTTAAAGTAAAGTGTGTTTTTGACTTTGTGGTAACTTGGTGAGGATAATAAAATAGATCAAAAAGTGACAGAAAACAAGAAAGAAAAAGACCTTAGGCTGAACTTTTGAGAAACCCTGCCCTTATTATAGCCTGCAGAGGATTCATCTGTGATGAGTTATCAATTCAAACAGAAAAGTGTGTACAGTATGAGAAGGATGAAAGTTGAACCAATTTACAGCAGCGCACTCAAAGGTCCCATGACATGGTGCTTTTCGGATGCTTTTATATAGGCCTAAGTGGTCCCCTAATACTGTATCTGCAGTGTCTTTCTGTTACGTGGAAAACTAGGTTGAACCCAAATGCAGACAACAACGCAGAGACAAAATGACAGTTTAACAGATTTATTCCAATGTCCAAGTTAGGGAATGCAACAGAGAAAAGCCAAGTCCAAATCCAATGGGAACAGAGCGTGCGTGGTACCGTGTTTCCGAGGGTCCGTGTCCAATAATCCAGAGATCCAGAGTGGAGAGCAGGAGTGAAGCAGCAGGAGTCAGGTTCCCAGAACTGTGGCAGAAAGAGAATAATGGTGTGGCCTTGACCAACTGCCACTTTGCTCGTTTGAAAGCCATGATGTCTCTTTCTTTCTCATGGGTGGGCAAAGCAGAGAAAAGGGGAGGTAACCTTGCCCCTTATGACCTCATGAGGAGCAAGAGTCCAGATTGGCCCATTGGCCCCATTCTCAAAGGCAGAGCAGGATACCCAGGGCTCGGTTTACACCGATCACCATTTCTAGGCACTGGGGGACCCTAGCCAGGCCGGGGGAACTCATTAACGTTTAAAAAACCTCCTAAAGTGCAATTTTCATGCCATGGGACCTTTTAATGTCAAGCAAAGCATTCTGCCACAGAAAGATATGGAAGGATTACAACAGATGTTTCACCTAAATTCCCTTTTATTTATAACACTGGATAGTTGAATCATGTCAGGCTCACACTTCTAGGTATTGTAAACGGCAAGTTCTCCTCACCTGCTTCCTCTGGAGGAAAATTTTAAAAGTGGCCTCTGCAAGATATTCCCAGAGTCTGGTATGTAAAACACAACACCAGAAAAGTGAGCATTTTTTTTATATATATATAATATCAGAAAAAAGAAAAGTAACTTTGAAGCTCTCACACAAGGTTTTCAAAGCCTGACAGAAGTTAAAGATGCAAGAGGGAGATCCAGAGCAATATGCTCACAGCCAAGAGAGGGGCAGACAGAGCTTTAAAAATAACTGATTGATGGTCGGACATATGGAAGTCTATTTCTTTCCGCACAGTAGAGCTGAAACCAGATGCTAGAACTACATCACACTGGAATAATAATGTCCCCAACATGATTACATATTAAAAATGTTTCAGCTCCTGAAATGTAGGGGTGAAATGCAGCCATCTTACAACCTTATGAAATGTTGAGCTACATGACTGAACTAACTAGAACTAGGGAACAACTATTAAAATACAGAGTATTGGAGGGACACAAGAAGATCTAATACTTCTTAACCTATAAGTCAAATTCCTGTTTATTATGCAAAGAGGTAATGGTACAGATATCAGTGCTTGCTTTCTAGAAATAATAATACATAATTGCAAAAAGGACATTGCCATTTAAATCAACGTAACAGAACAGCGGCCGTTTTTATGTTGCCAATGCAATGGACTATTTTTTGTATAAACTTCAGTATGAACTGACTTGCTGCAAGTCATGGAGGTCAAGTTTTGCAGCAACA
>NC_045752.1:14861422-14887310 GCF_008692095.1 Etheostoma spectabile | reverse complement strand
CTGTGGAGTTAGTAACATGGCATAGAGAGCCAGCCGCTGACTGAATCGAATTTAACAACTTAATGCTTGATCCACACGCACTTGCAGCAGCGTAGGAAAGCACATTGCTATCGCCAGATGAGCATTCTGTGACCGGTGTGTCTTGGGGGCATAGCAGAGTTAGCAAGCTAGCTAACTAGCCAGCCATCCGCTGGTTGGCTTGCTGGTTCTGCAATGCGTTCATTCTGCACTGGTTATAGAAAATGGGCTGAATAGTGGGCTGGGTCTGGGTCCCTCCTGGTAAACGTCGCCCAAGCTGTGGGCGCCCGACCCCCACAGTTTGGGCGACCATTACTCCAAACAGCAAGTAAGCATAAAGGACACATTAGTTTCATAGGCTGCTTTGTTTAAGGATTCCATAAAGTTTGGTGTATGTGTTCTTGCTATTAGGCAACTTTTGGGCTACCGCTGCCAAGTATCCCCTGACCAGCGCTAATCATTTTTGGAAAAAAGAATTCTATATATAGAGGAACAGTATAGCACTGGCAATGATAGATTTACTAACAACTGCTTTGTAATTGAAAAATTAAAATGCTGATGAGAAAAAAAGACAAAACCTTGGAAAAAGATGGGGGAAATAAGGAAGGAAGTAAGGCAAGAATAGGTAAAAAAAATAGTATAAGAAACATCAAAAACAGTGACCTAACTTTAAAAAAAAGTGAAAACTTGTAAAAAGTAGAAAGACAGAAGGAATGAAGGCAAGAATAGGTCCATAGTAGGCAACAAAAAGGCACATTTTTAATAGGAAAAAAAGTCAACATAAAGAAGAACAATGTTCTGGACAACAGCCTTGTAACTATTTAACATTTTTTAAATATCTCATGTACCCCCTGCAGTCCTCCAAAGTACCCCCATTTGAGAAACACTTCTCTAGAGCACTACTATTACTAAAAGCTGCATGCTGAATTCCACACAGCCTGCATTATTTGCCAACAATAAGTTAAGGGATGAATACATAACCGTGTTCACACATCATCTCATGATTTTAGCAGAAAGAAATGGAATAGATGCCTGTTATTGAAGTTTGCCTAACAATCACACCTACCTAACCAATCCTCTGTTAACACCTGTTCATACTCCGATGACAGTGCTATGCTGTAGTAGTAGGCCTACACTGTAGCAGTCCAGCATTGTTATCCCCCCCAGATGCTGCTAAAGCTCTAATCCTGATCATTAAAAAATAGCAAAGGAAGGTCTGTCACAAATTCTTATATTATGCATGCAATCAAACAAAGTAAAACCACATCTCAGGTACTGTCTGCACTTAGGTGTTTGAGAGTCTCTATTTATAACCTCTATTGCTCCTGACAGAGTGATGGTTATTAGAAGAGGTATACACCAGTCTATACCACTAACATTTGGTTCTGAGTCTGAGGGTTGTAGGATTCAGAGTACAAGCTCTGTGACCGAATCCCAAAAATTATCTCTGACCCATCTCCCCCTCCTCCAGGAAAATGAGCAAGGTCCACTCCCCTGTCCACAGAAATTAATTTGTGCAAGTATGAAGATGTAACATGATCAGGGACGCTGGCACACTTTTGAAGGACTAAGTTCTAGGTTTATTGATTTTCATGTTGTTTTGAATTGGTGGCTTTGAGGCTGAATCCAAAACGAATTGTAGGCTACTGATTGGGATATAGCCCGACACTACATTGCACTAATAAAGATACAGAAATCATAAATAAATCCATGATTTATGCTAAACATGCTTTCAGGATTTAAATACCGGTGAATGGGTTAATGTCCTGTGGTTTGACGCAGGAATGGTTAATCGGACGGGCAGCAGGTGGAGAGACATGCAGACTGATGAGCAGCAGCAGTAGGAGCCACTGTGCTGACAGTTAGGGCTGAGCCGTGGAGAAATGAGCAACGATTTACTATTTTGTCCCTGCAGCAGGCAACATTGTTCTATTTAAAGAAAAAAGAAAAAACAGCGGTCGAGCGTACAGGCATGGTTTCTCCGTCAGCCTCTGACGTTGAACGGGACGCCAGCGAGTAGCCTAGCACTTGCAGTCAATTGCTGGGCAAATGACTTGAGGAACTCTCGTCGAAATCAGCGGACAGAGAAAGCGGTTTTATGGGAAATGAATGTAACCGGGAAACAGCAACCTGAGCTGACCGAGCGACCCGCCAGCCTTTTGGTTCCAACTTCGGCAAGTAACCCTATTAATTTAAATGTATTTGAATGAGCTTAAATTAGGGGGCAGTTTGTCCTATTCCCGTGAGATGTGAGGGGGGCAGTTACAAAGCGTAAGTTACGCCTTTAATCTGATGTACAGAGTATAAACGCCAAACTACCTCTAAAAAACCGTCTGTTTAGTGTTTCCTTGCTTATAAATACTCGAGGATAGTTATAGGCTTTGAAATAACCCTGTTTTCCACACAAATGGCAGCATCTGCACATTTCGGCCTATATTTGTCAAACTATGGCGATCGTACTTGAACAAACTTATAACTTTCACCAATAACATTTGGCAGCACTCCTCCATGCAAATACCGTGATCGTCTAGGGCGGGAGAGTGACGGGTGCGTTGCTACAAGTTTTGAACAAATGTTATTGACACACCGCATTGCTTTGCTTATTATGTGAAAACCGAATCAACCAGAAGACCATGCTCATTTTAAAAAAGTCCATTTGTCCGTCTGTACGAGATACGGAATTTGACCGATAAGCAAGTACACATTAAACTACTGGATATGTGAGTGCAGGCTGGTGTGACGAACTTTCCTTCTGATGAGACGGCGCGTTTTGGTTGATTTTATCTCTTGTGATTTGACAGGGTACAGCAGGTGTGCTATACTGACACACAAACACTACAGTAGCTTAGCTTAACTTCGAATTTTGTCGACATTTCTTGAAGGTTTTAGAGATTTTTAATTACCATGCAGTATTTCTCCGTAGAATATGCCTATATTAAAAATGTAGTTATATCTGATACTAGAATAAAGTATTGCTGGCTGGCTGGTTGTAAAGTTGCAGAGTACTGCAGCTGCATTAATTATATTAACACTATTCTGACCATTATTTTCTTTTGTCAGGTCAGTGTGTAGGCTACTGAGGTGATCTTTCTTGGGGGCTTCATGTGTAAATGGGCAGTGTGGTTAGGCTGCTTGAAAAAGAATTATTTGGCCTTTTTTAACAGCCTTTCATATTCTGTGTCTACTGCTCAAAGGTAAATCCAACTCATAGCACATCATACGTTTTGCTTAGAGTGTGCTCAGTTTTTACACATTTTTTACTTACCACTGACTGATGGCTACAATTATCCAGTACAGAGTTTCAGGTAGTAATTGGCTCTCCCAGAAACTCAGTAATGTCTGCAAGGCTTTCACTCCATCATGCATATTTGTGATCACCTGCCTGGTTTACAGTTTCAGGGTATTAAGCGTAGACCTGATTGAACCTCAGTAGATACACTTTTTGCTGGTCCTTAAACAGCTGTAATCAGAAAGGCTTGCAAGTGGCCTTCAATCAAATTCAGTGAACCTAACGGCTCTTTAAAATTCTTGCATTTGGCTTTTTGAAACATGCTAAAATGATTTCTAATGTTTTTAATTGGCAATCACTGATCAATTAGATTAAAGGGCTGGCGAGCCACACTTATTTTAACAAGGTACACTGTGTGCATAAGCAATAGCAGATGTCTCTTAAGTTTAAGTTTCTGAGTAGTGAGTAGGATTCTCTGTAATCCAGGTTGCAGCAGAACTAAGTAATCAAAGGTTTGTGTTTGTGAAGGTCTAGTTGGTGCTGAAGGTATTTTAATTGCCGTCTAGATAACAAGATTTATACAGACAAGCAGGACATTTGGTGTCTACAGTGTGTGCATGAGTCTGGCTGTGTGTTTGAATTGTTTGTCAGGGTGTATTAGTGCTGTGACGGACAGTCAGCGTTTGCAGGGTGTTTACCTACTTCCCTACGCTTGGAGAGACTTCATCCCTGTCTCAGTTCCAGGTGTGTGTGGTGTGTGTGTGTGTGGTGTGTGTGTGTGTGTGTGTGTGTGTGTGTGTGTGTGTTGTGTGGTGTGTGGTGTGTTTGGTGGTGGTGTGTGTGTGTGTGTGTTGTTGTGTTTGTGTGTGTGTGTGTGTGGGTGTGTGTGTGTGTGTGTGTGTGTTGTGTGTGTGTGTGTGTGTTGGGTGTGTGTGTGTGTGTGGTGTGTGTGTGTGTGTGTGTGTTTGTGTGTGTGTGTGTGTAATGAAGACCTTAATTTTTAGTAACACAAGCTGTTTCAAACTAGTGATTTTGTAAATTGGTTTGCACTATTCAAACTTAAAACATTTGGAGCTGTTTGCTTGAACTAATCTGTAGTTGTAACGTAGCCTAAGTGTTTACTAACTGGAGTTTTACGTATCAAATATAAAAAAAAAAAAAACTGGTTGCATCACAGAAACTAGTTCTTACAGGATTAGTTGTTACTAAATATGAACATCCACTAATTGCCAGATGTAACTGTAGCTAACTGAACAGGCTGTTCTCATTAACAATTTGTGCATAAGATATGAAAAATAAGCACTGTAATCCGTGTGTTTTGTCTGTAAGCCCACATTGACTGCTAGTGGCTGTAGTACATTAGGTGGATGAGATCAATTTTGTAAGGTTCATATGAACGTGTGGCTTACGTTTACTTTCAATATAGTCTCTGACTATATATATTATATATATATATATATAATATATATATATATATATATATATATATATATTATATACAGTGGTGTGAAAAAGTGTTTGCCCCCTTCCCATTTCCTGTTCCTTTGCATGTTTTGTCACACTTAAGTGTTTCGGAACATCAAACCAATTTAAACAATAGTCAGGACAACACAAGTAACACAAAATGCAATTTGTAATGAAGTGTTTTATTATTAAAGGTGAAAAAAAATCCAACCATCATGGCCCTGTTTGAAAAGTGATTGCCCCCCTTGTTAAAACATACTATAACGGTGGTTGTCCACACCTGAGTTCAATTTCTCTAGCCACACCCAGGCCTGATTATTGCCACACCTTTTCACAATCAAGGCTCACTTAATAGGAGCTGCTTGACACAGTAAGGTCCACCAGAAGATCCTTAAAAGCTACACATCATGCCGAGACCCCAAGAAATTCAGGAACAATTGAAAAGAAAGTAATTGAGATCTATCATCCTGGAAAGGGTTATAAAGCCATTTCCAAAGCTTTGGGAATCCAGCGAACCACAGTGAGAGCCATTATCCACAAATGGCGAAAACATGGAACAGTGTGACCCTTCCCAGGAGTGGCCGGCTGCCCAAATTACCCCAGAGCCAACGAAGACTCATCCAAAGGTCACAAAAGACCCCACAACAACGTCCAAAGAACTGCAGGCCTCACTTGCCTCAGTTAAGGTCAGCGTTCATGCCTCCACCATCAGGAAAAACTGGGCAAAAATGGCCTGCATGGCAGAGTTCCAAGGAAAAACCACTGCTGAGCAAAAAAACATCAAAGCTCGTCTCAATTTCTCCACAACACATCTGATGATCCCCAAGACTTCTGGGACATTCTGTGACCGATGAGACAAAAGTGAACCTCTTGGAAGGTGTGTGTCCAAGTATATCTGGCGTAGAAGGAACACTGCATTTCATAAAAAGAACATTATACCACAGTAAAATATGGTGGTGGTAGTGTGTGGTCTGGCTGTTTTGCTGCTTCAGACCTGGAGACTTGCCGTGATAAAAGGACTATTATCTGCTGTGTCTACCAAGAGATCCTGAAGGAGAATGTCCAACCATCTGTTCGTGTACTCAAGCTGAAACAAACTTGGGTTCTGCAGCAGACAATGATCCTAAACACACCAGCAAGTCCACCACCGATGGCTAAGAAAAACAAAATGAAGACTTTGAGTGGCCTAGCCAAAGTCCTGACCTGAATCCATTGAGATGTTGTGGTTGACCTTAAAAAGGCCGTTCATGCTCAAAACCCTCTAATGTACTGAATTAGACATTTCGCAAAGATGATGGGCCAAAATTCCCCAGACGCTGTAAAGCCTCATTGCACGTTATCGCAAACGCTTGGTTGCAGTTGTTGCTGCTAAGGTGTGCCCCACCAGTTATTAGGTTTAGGGGGCAATCACTTTTTCACCAGGGCCATGATGTGTTGGTTTTTTTTCACCTTTTAATAATACGCCTTCATTTACAAATTGCTTTGTGTTTACTTGTGTTGCCTTGACTATTGTTAAAATTGGTTTGATGTCCCAACACATTAAGTGGACAAACATGCAAGGAACAGGAAATGAGGAAGGGGGCAAACACTTTTTTGTCACACCTTGTGTGTGTGTGTGTATTAGTGTGTACATACATTCATTCATTCATTATGTATGCATGCATGCATGAGTCTGGCATTACCAGACCTTCCTCCACAGCGCTGTGGAGATGGGTCTGGTTAGTCCATACAGCAATCCGGGATGGGAGAATAACATGCTAGTGTATTGGCATTTCTTTAAACCAATCGCAATTGCCTTGGGCAGCGCTAAACTGCAAAATAGCCTTGGGAAGGAACTTGTGTTGGTGGAACATGTGTACGCTTAATGCTTCGAACTGAACCAACAGACAGAATTGATAGCTTGCTTAAATATGAGAGTAAAAGAGGAACAACATGGGTTGACATATCTAACCTAAACTTGATACATTTTGTTAAATAATGTAAAAATTTTAAATTCATCTCACCTAGAATTCAAACGCAGCCCTACATGACCGCACTCTTGGTGATATCGACTTGTTAGTCAACATGACCGGTACAGAGGGAACAAGCAACAAGGTAAACCCAAAACTCAGATCACTACAAATGGGATTAAATACAGTGTGCTGCAGAATGGTTATCAGGCAATCAAACCATTGTCCCTTTCTAAAGGCATAACAAATAAGTGACATGCATGTCATAGGAAATTTCCAACCCCCTGTGGTCACACGCCTGAGGGTGTCTCCTGGCAGGAGCTGCAGAAGCATAATTATACACCGGTGGAGTGTGAAAGTCGATGCTTTGTATTCAGGAAGTCAATCATATTTTAACCAAATCACTCCCGTTGGAGCATGAATATGTATTCTCTTTTAACGTTTCATTTTCCTAGAGCTATTCAGGCAATTGGAAAGCACACAAAACAATCAGACATTATATTTTCAAACTGAAAGGTAATATGTAGTCTCTTTAATGATCTGAACAATATTCAATTTTCCTCCCGTCATTGGAGTCAGTCCTTCAAAAGGAATATGTCTAATTTAATGACCCCAGAGTAAGAATGCAAGCATGTTGTTTGGCTCCTTCCTCCTTATGCTGTATTAAATTGTAGTGATACTGTACAAACGTGTGTGTGTGTGTGTGTGTGTGTGTGTGTGTGTGTGTGTGTGTGTGTGTGTGTGTGTGTGTGTGTGTGTGTGTGTTCCTGTCGGGTGTCTCCACAGTTTCACTTTAAATTTTTTAAAATACATGAACTAATGACAGGAACTTGAGGAACCCATGAGATTTGCACATTAGGCCAAAGGGCAGCCTCTAGTGTTATATCCTAAATTTTTTTTTTTTTTTAAAGCTCATAATTAGTCCCTCTAGGAAGTGCAAAGATACACATATAATACAGTATTATGCACATGCATACTCCATAATTCAACTGACTACAAAACCAGGCTATAACTAAAGTCTTAATTAGATAGGGTTCTTAATTTTTAAAATGTCAAGAGGATATGTTGTGTCATAATCCTGATACATCAGAACAAGTTGCACTGTCACTGTTTTTTAGAACCTTCCTTGAAATGTTTTCTTTGCAAATAAAAGTAAACTGGCCTTCTGCATTATTAATACCCACAGCGTTTCATTAGCATTCTTATTTAGATTTGAGGCAGGAATGTTATGCATTTTAATGTCCCCATTCATTTCCAAGTGAGATATAAAGAAATCTACCGTGTCCCTTTACCAACTGACAGTGGATTCTCTCACCACTTAAGAAAACTGCACCTAATGAAAGAGCAATCGTTAGTTGTTGTTTTTTTCTCCTTGAAATGGAAATAAAAGACTGTTGGAAATATTCATTGTCCTAGATTAGTTCCTCAAAACCTACATTCAACCAGAATTACTCCTCTCGTAGTGCCAAAACAATAAGAACACCCAATCCCTACTCATGCATAACGCCTATAACTGCATTTTTGATTGTGTGCGTCTGTGTTTGTATGTGAGAGAGAAAATGACACACGCAATATACTCTTAATATTCAAAAAGTAAAGGTTATGTTTAGAAAGTGTACTGACCAGACTGTTCTAGTCTACTATTTCCCTTCTCTCAAAGCCACATGCAATAATCTCACACATGTTGGAAGGATTTAGGTAAACTGCCGGCCGTGATGCTATTTGAGCAGTACAGCTCTGTGATATGAGCCTCTTCAAACAACGAATACACATCTGAGTGGAAATACTTCAAGTGGCCTGATTCCCCATGGAGCCTTTTTTGAGTAGAAGATTGAACCAGGATGATTGTGGAAGATAATACATTTCTGTGAGCTTTGTGCATATTAGGATAGTTTCAGCCTGGCTACGGTTTATCAACCTTTCACATTTTTTATGAATGATTTACTTTTAAGGAATGGGTTGACATTTTGGGAAAAGCACTAATTTGCTCTCCTACCCAGAGTTATATAAGGAGATCGATAACACCCTCATTCCTGTAAGCTAAATATGAAGCTAGCAGCGGGTTAACTTAGCTCAGCAAAAAGACTGGAAACAAAGGGAAACCAGAATTTTGCTTGTTTAATTCTAATCTGTTTATTGATCCCCAATGGGGAAATTAGAATTTACACTCTGTGTCCACACTTTGTTAGTTATCACACACAGTCCTGAACCCCACACACACATAGGATCTGTACATGCACTAATGGAGAGATGTCAGAGCCAGCGCCCTAAGCGGTTGGGGGGGGTATGCCTTGCTCAAGAGCACCTGGCAGGGCCCAGGAGGTGAAGTGGCATCTCTCCAGCCACCAATCCTAACTCTGTACTTTTTGGTCCATACGGGGACTTGAACCAGTGACCCTCCGGTTCCCAACCCAACTCCCTACAGATTGAGCTACTGCCACAACAGCTTTTGTGAAACGGTTCAGTTTACTTTGTGTCGGTACAAATTAAACAAACAAACGAGACATTTTAAATGAGTGCACTTTAAAGGTGCTCGTTTTCACATTTTGTAACCTTTGGACGTAGCTAGGCTGGCTGTTTCCCCGTTTCCAGTCTTTGTGCTAAGCTAAGCTATGCCAACTGACTGCAAGCTGAATTTTCATACAGTTTTAGCATAAGAGCATTATAGTGATATTGTTTTTCTCATTCAACTCTCAGCAAGAGTGTGGAGAGGAAGACTCCTTGACAAATGTGTCCATCAAAACGTACGTGAAACGTAACATTAACGCGGGTTTGTTATCTTGTCATGTTTAAAAGGTACTTAAACAACATTGTGACTGTTTAAAGCCACCTTCCTGATATGTAATATTAGTTACACTAGCTTGCATTAACTAACTTTATGGTATTTCTCATCTGTTATCAGTGGAGAAAAGTACTATACTAAAGTATAAACATTAAATACTTACTAATAAGTAATTAACTTGAGTATTTCTATACTCCACTACATCTCAAAGGCAAATATTGTACATTTTACTACCATCTGACAGCTTTAGTTACTCTACAGATTTGTATTAACACAATTATAAAAACAATATTAATTGTATTTTTATGTCAAGGATTTATTAGTCCCCAGGGGGAAATTCACAAGCCACCCAGCAGAATGTAAAATAATATATAAAATATACACTACCGTTCAAAAGTTTGGGGTCACCCAAACAATTTTGTGTTTTCCTGAAAAGTCACACTTATTCACCACATACGTTGTGAAATGAATAGAAAATAGTCAAGACATTGACAAGGTTAGAAATAATGATTTGTATTTGAAATACTTTTTTTTTTACATCAACTTTGCTTTCGTCAAGAGTCCTCCATTTGCAGCAATTACAGCATTGCAGACCTTTGGCATTAGCTGTTAATTTGTTGAGGTATCTGGAGAAATTGCACCCCACGCTTCCAGAAGCAGCTCCCACAGTTGGATTGGTGGATGGGCACTTCTTGCGTACCATACGGTCAAGTGCCCCACAACAGCTCAATGGGGTTCAGATCTGGTGACTGCGCTGGCCACTCCATTACCGATGAATACCAGCTGTCTGCTTCTGCTTCTAAATAGTTCTGACAATTTGGAGGTGTGTTTAGGGTCATTGTCCTGTTGTAGGATGAATTGGCTCCATCAAGCGCTTTCCACCGGGTATGGCATGGCGTTTTTTTGATCCTTTGGGGTTTGTTTTTTTGGTTGGCTTGTTGTTTGCTTCTTTGTGGTGGGGGTTTTTTGTTTTTTTTTGTGTCTTGGGCTTTGGGCTGGGTGGTTTTGTTTGGGGTGGGGGTTGTTTTTTTGCTTCTTATGGTGTCTTTTTTTTGTTGATCTTTTTGGTTGAGTTTTGGGTGTTTTTGGCTGCCTGCCCCTGCAGTTTTTTTGGTGTGTTTGTTTGTGGCCACTTTTTTGGACATTTTTTGTTGCGCTGGGGCTTTTTTTTGGTGGTTGCACAAAATGGAGTGATAGATTCCTATTCAGAACCCTTTTACCATGTACAAAATCTCCACCTTACCAGCACCAAAGCAACCCCCAGACCATCATATTACCTCCACCATGCTTAAACAGATGGCGTCAGGCATTCTTCCAGCATTTTTTCATTGTTCGTGATTACAAACGTTCTTCTTGTGATCCAAACACCTCAAACTTGGATTCATCTGTCCACAACACTTTTGTTCAGTCTTCCTCTGTCCAATGTCTGTGTTCTTTTGCCCATCTTAATCTTTTTTTTTATTGGCCAGTCTCAGATAGGCTTTTTTTTGCCACTCTGCCCTGAAGCCCAGAATCCCGCAGCCGCCTCTTCACTGGTGTTTTGTGCGGGTACTATTTAATGAAGATGCCAGTTGGGGACCTGTGGAGGCGTCTGTTTCTCAAACTAGAGACTCTAATGTACTTTATTCTTGCTCAGTTGTGCAACGCGGGCCTCACTCTCTTTTACTCTGGTTAGAGCCTGTTTGTGCTGTCCTGAAAGAGAGTGTACCACCGTTGTAGGAAATCTTCAATTTCTAGCAGTGTCTCGCATGGAATAGCCTTCATTTCTAAGGACAAGAATAGACTGTCGAGTTTCAGATGAAAGTTCTTCTTTTCTGGCCCTTTTGAGCGTTAATTGACCCACAAATGGGATGCTCCAAAACTCAATCTGCTCAAGGAAGGTCAGTTTGTAGCTCTGTAACGACCTAAACTGTTTTCAGATGTGTGAACATGATTGCACAAGGGTTTTCTAATCATCAATTAGCCTTCTGAGCCAATGAGCAAACACATTGTACCATTAGAACACTGGAGTGATAGTTGCTGGAAAAATGGGCCTCTATACACCTATGTAGATATTGCACAAAAAAACAGAACATTGCAGTAGAATAGTCATTTACCATTTTAGCAATGCATAGAGGGTATTTCTTCAAGTTAAGACTAGTTTAAAGTTATCTTCATTGAAAAGTACAGTGCTTTTCCTTCAAAAATAAGGACATTTCAATGTGACCCCAAAACTTTTGAATGGTAATGTATATATAAATTAAAATAAGCTCCACATTTAGCCAAAAAGCTGCAACGTTTAAGTATTTGCAATAATTATAATCTTAAAATATATATTATTATACAGTTAAACTTGTATTAATCTCAAAACATTCCAAAGGCTTAATTTGCATATTAAAACCGCAAACATTTTCTTCTGTGGGTGTATGCCCCGGGACCCACCTTCCTGAATTTAATTTTGTATCTTGTCACATGTTTCACTACTCTAGACTATGATAAAGAACAATATAATATAAAGTAATAATTAGATTCATAAGAACTCTTTATGCTGTCTTAACTATAACTCCAGTGCAAGTCTGGAGAGTCAGGCACTAAGTATTTACTGTACAACTGTCTGCTGCAGTTTTCAAAAGCAAAACTCCTTTTCAAAAATGCATTACAAACAGCTTGAGCAGACATGCTGCTTCATGAATGATTATAATCCATCACCGTGAATCCGAAGCCTAGGTTAATATCCCCTAGAGAGCGGGATAAAAACACAGATATTGCGGTATTTGAAGTCAGCCTGTTCTTCTGCAGTAACTGGGAACACAGGTTTTGCCACTTTGCTGTTACCACTCTTATGTAAAAGTGTGTCCTGATGGAATGAAGTGGTAAATAGTAGCGTTGTGAAGCCATGTTTGGCGAAATTACCAAAGTTGTCTCATTTAAAATGATGCGTTAGGCTCATTAGTGCAGCTGCATTTCTGGGTTGTTTTTCATGGATTTTTGGAAAATCCTTGACATTTCCAACCTTTTTAACTTAAACACTGCCAGGCAACACTACATATTTGTATTTCAAAACAGTAGATTACTTTGGCATGATTTCTAACTTACATTTTTGCAACTTCTAAAATGTGTATGTTGGCAAAATAGCAAGCTCACAGTTTGTAAAATATGTGTGCTTGCAGTTTTGCTGTGGAACCTGGACTTGTCTGGATATTAACTATTGCAAAAAAATGAGCATATGCCCGTTATCTATTTCTGATGGTTGTTATAAATACTGCAAATATTTCACAGCTTTTTGCTCCAGGTTGTAGCTCTCTGCTTGAATTTCTAAGATGATTAATAATAATGAAGAAAACCTAAACTTTTCTAAAATCTCAGGCAATTTACAGTAGATGATAAATTAACATGTTTGTGTAACTGTAAAACCTTACATCCGTAGCTATTTCACTGCTGACTTTCACGGGGTAGTTTTAATTGACTATAAAAAAGAGGATAAGTTAAATAGAGTGCTGGGTTTCATAATCTTCATCTGTTTTAAATGTGCATGTCTTTTAAAGGATCCAGATAAAAGTGCTCAGCTTGAATAGTAATTGTGACACCTGTCAACATCATCCAGTACTTGTCTGAGGCTGTATGTATCCAAATGTGTCTTGGTAGTGTATGTAGTGAAGTGATTTAGACTGTTCTGGGTTTTTTTGGTCTTTTTGCAGGACGTGTTTTTTTTTGTATTAGTCTAGTCATTATTTCCTACTCATTAACAACCCCTCGGTTCAAAAGAATGTTTATTGTAGTCGCTCTGTAGCCAGAGACAGGAATTGGGAGCAATGTCTGGCTATGGCCTAGAGACAATTCCACTCATCGCAACTTAGTAATCATAAAACCTACCAGGTGTTTTATTGTGAAACTGAACTGATGGAATTGGGTGTGATTATTCAGAGAGCGACCTTGTCTATTAAGTGTTGTAGTGTGGTTTATAAAATGGCAAAAGATGTCAATTAAGGTTTTCAAAAGCCCAGGATGATGTCATCAAATATCTTGTTTTGCGCATAAACATTCTTCAGTTTACTGTCATAGAGGAGAAAAGAAACTAGAAAATATTCACATTTAAGAAGCTGGAATCAGAGAATTTTTTTTTCCAAAAAGAACTCAAACGGATTAATCTGTTATCAAAATAGTTGGCGATTTAATAGATGACAACTAATTGATTAATCTTTGCAGCTTTGGTATTGGTCAGGTTTGATGACTGTGGGTGTGCGCGCGCGTGTGTGCTTGTCTGTGCGTGTCTGTCTTTCTGTCTGTCTGTGTGTGTGACAGACAGACAGACACTTTACTTTGAAATGCAGCGTTACACTTATATGATTATGTCAAATCATTGATTAGTTGATTTAATCGACAGATCTGTAAAACAAAGTTTCTCCACAAAGAATCAAAAGCAAATAGAAATAGCAAAGTCATAGCCTTTCCTCATTAACACCACCTCGGTTCAGGAGAAGACTGCAACTTGTGTTGCGAGCACCAGTGTGGGTATAAATGGGTATGGCGATCCCATGACGTCAAATTTGCACGCTCCAGTTAAGACCAAAATGACCTATTGGTTGACTAAAGGCCAATGTAATGCTCATGCGTTAAATCGATGCAGTGGGTATGTACTGTACGTGGAGATACAACAGCGTAGCCTGACGTGCACCTTTGCTCGGTAGCGTCGTATTTCCGCCAACTCATTTCCGGGTTCTCTTCCTCCATAAACGACAGGAAATCAAGGAGTGGGTTAACGTTTGAAGCTAATCCCCCCCTGCTCTCTCTCTCACTCTACCACACATCCCCAACTCATTTACATGCCCGCCCGGCTAGTCTCTTACAGACATACGCTAGAACAACGCAGTCCCACAAGTGTAAACATCAGGCCACTTATGAAGCCTACATTAGCTCTGAAGGGAAATACGTACTGGTCTCGATGATGATGCGGCGTTGACAATAGCTCTTCATTTCCGGTGAACTTTGGAAGGTGAATCGTTAAGAATGGATCTTAACAGCAGTGTTTTAGCAAAAGAAAAATTGCACCCTGTCACTTGTGAGTCACTGAAAAGCCAAGTAAGATCTCATTCTGATTCAATTCTTTCAACTCTGAGAAGTGTATTTTACCCCCTCCCAAAGGAACCACAACTGTGCTACCTTGGTACAAACACTATAAACAGTTGAGATGAGAGTTGACAGTTTGCAGCCGCTGTCTTACACAATTTAGAGGTGCCAGTGATTTTTAAAATCTTGAGGCATTTCTCTCTTCCTGTGTTAAATAGACTGTTGGTAGACTGTTGTTGCTGTTTGCTCTGGTGAAAAAGTGTGTTGTGCTTAAGCAGATAGCCTACACTATAGATAGACCATGAATGTGTGTGGTGTGTGTGTGTGTGTGTGTGTGTGTGTGTGTGTGTGTGTGTGTGTGTGTGTGTGTGTGTGTGTGTGTGTGTGTGTGTGTGTGTGTGTGTGTGTGTGTGTGTGTGTGTGTGTGTGTGTGTGTGTGTGTGTGTGTGTGTGTGTGTGTGTGTGTGTGTGTGTGTGTGTGTGTGTTGTGTGTGGTGTGTGTGGTGTTGTGTGTGTGTGTGTGTGGTGTGTGAGAAAGGGATGATTATATGTGACTACCTCATGTTTCATGTACTAAGAACCCAATTCTCCTTTAAACATGACTGACCCTCTGACATGGATTACTGTGAGAGAAGGTGACTTTCACAAGCATGTTTAAGGCTTAAGCATGGAATGACTACAAAATAAAAACCTAGACAAGACAAAAGACAAAACCTTTTTTTTTAAACTTGTGTGTAACAAATAAATGTCAGAATCTAAGCTTTGTCTAGCTGCTTTGTCTATGAAGTGATTAGAATTACTCAGATTTGTATGTATATTTTTTTAAATCACGCATGGAAATGTACATAAAATTGCTGCATCGATAATCTGTTTAGAATCTTAATCGAAGTGTGAGGTGCCAAGAGATTCCAACCCCTAATAAATACTATTGTCTGCCACATTTTAGAGTTTTGGTCACTTCAGAGACACTTTTGTTTCTGTGCTCTTCTCAATGATTTGAAGGGAGGAGCCCTACTCCCTGGGAAAAGACTATGCTAGGTAATCATTAAGGGAGTAGAAATATTTTTTTCAGTGTGTTTTTGAAGTATATAATAAAGACACAAGGCTTAAGACGTCCGTCTTAATATCTGATTTTAATCTGGATGCTATATTTTGCAATGTATGTGCAAACTGAATGTTCTATGTAATTTAGTAATGCAAATAAAAGCATTCAATGAACAAAAATCTATCCACTCGGCCTCTCCTCAGACACACCATGATGTCATCTCCACTGCAGACATGGTTATAAGCACTCCAAGCCAATGTGACAAATCTGGCTAATCACCAACTGTCAGTTCAAATTAACAAAGGACGGAGAGTGTAAACCAAATATGTTTAGGAGAGCCCTGGAACTTAAACTCGAGTTATGGCTACTGTCCGTTCAGCAACCAATGCTGTGATTTATTAGTTGTATTAGACTTCAGAAAAACAGAACTACCAACAAAACCTTGGTTTAATAAGATAAATGTCTCTAAACTAGCCATGTTAGTGCTGCAAATGTCAATTACTAACATGATGTGTTAGTAAAGCGCAAAGCCTGGCGCAGTGTCTTTGCTTTTTTTAAGACTAACGCAGTTGTTTTCCCCCCCGGCGCACACGTTGTTTAAATAGCAAATGCACCTGCGCCCATTTTTGTGCCTAACTGACACTGAGACCTAAAATGTCCTTTGGAGTGGCCTGGGTTCGAATCCGACCTATGGCATTTTGCTGCGTGTCATCCCCTCTCTTTCCCTACTTTCCTGTCTATCCACTTTCTCTATCTAATAAAGGGAAAAGCCTAAAAAAATAAAGCCAACATTGCAGCATTTCATTGAATTTTGACAGCACATTAGTAAAATGTGCCTAGACTCGTGCACAGTGCGCACACACTATGCTTGTTACACACACACTTCCACAGGAAAGCGCAGCAGCACACACACACATGCACAATATTAAAAATAAAAATTTGATGGTGCAAATCCACCATGATAATATCAATGCCCCAAGGTACAAATGCGCTTAGCTTTTAAAGGGAATGGGATATGACGCCCTGATTGGTTCATTGCATGTTACGCCCAAGACACACCCATGAATTAATGAAGACAGAAGCTAAGTTTCCATCCACTTATCTGAAGTTGGGTAAAAAAAAAACTCAAGCGAATAAAGCTGGTAAAAGTGTGTTTTGATCCAACAGCTTTGAAGCAAATAAAAACCTGTGCGTGATGTCACATGCTGTTTTGCAATCAAATTGGTATATCGTCTTGATTTGAGACATTTTAAGGTGTTTCCCATCATTTTTGCACTGAATTGCACAACATTCAAGCAAACATTTGCAAACAAAGTTTTTCTAGACAAAATGGATCACGCCGTCTACAAACAAATGATCAATATTGCATGAGTTATAATAGTGCTTATGTGCCACTCCCAGCTGATAGCGACATATCAAGCTAGAATAAAAAAAGGCACTGTCAACACATCGCTATGATGATGAACTGTTTTTGAGACATGTACCGCTTTGTAACCTTTGTAGCCCCTTTTGCGAGTTCCAGATAAATTATGGCATTTCTTAGGTTTTTGCTATCTAAAGTATCCGTTATATTTTGCTGGTGAATTAAATTCAAAAAGTCTCTTGTCTCCTCGTCCATCCGCTTCCATCTGTCTTTGCTGACACCCACCATGTGTGCAAACAGAGCAAAAATACTGGGCGAAAATTAACTAAAACTTATTCTTCTTTGTTTTGTGGTGGGTTTTAACCATAAAATTAACTAAAACTTAATCACAATTTATTTGGCAAATAACGTTTCAATCACCGTTTATTGCATTAGCTGTATATCGATCAAGATAAAATTCGATGAGTCCAAACGTATTTCTTTTGAGTCGATGTTCATAAAAATTCCATCAAATTTTACAGTTTCCATGAGGAATTTTTCATTCAATATCAATTAATTTGGCTGATCCATTCGTGGCCCTTTTTATGAAAGTACTAATGTCGTGAAGCAGATGCGGGCAGCCATGCGCTTGGTTCCTAGTATCGAAGACATGACCGTGCCCAACGCTTAAATCATTAAAATAGGGCCCTTAATTTTGTTCCTTTTTTTTGAAAATCATTTGTGCTTGTATTTTATAATTCATATCAATGTGTTGGAGTGAATTGCAGAGAACAAGTGAGAGTTCTAGATCTATCTATCTTGATGCCTCCAACAAAGCAAATTAACTATACATGATCACCCTCGGGCACAATTTGTCCTTTCACAATCTATAATGTATAGACAACTTTTATATATGTGTAGCTTTGAGTTTTCATAAATTTTGTACATAGATTACCTTCTGTGCCACGGAGGATTTGGTGACTTTATGCCTTTTGTAAATCTTTGAGTCAACTTGGCGGACTTTTTTCCTCGACAGTAATTTGGCTGTAAATGGTAGTGAGTAGGGCTCCACCTTTTTCCGCGACATATATCGCAATTTGAAAAAAAATAACCTACAGGAATTTTCACCCTCTAAGACGGTCCAGCGGCATGCTCTCCCAGAAGAAAATGTACATTTTATCAATCTGTGTACTTTGAAAGAGCAAAATTAAGAGACTAGATCTTTGAAGAAGTTTGTGCTCTAGTAAACAATTTAATTTCAAACACATTGGTTTTATAGATATTATTATCCTGTGCAAGTGCAATTATCCATCATGGACAGATCTGTGTAAGGGCGCTTTCACACCAACCTCGTTTAGTTCGGTTGAATCAAACTAGTTTGTTTGCCCCGCTGGTGCGGTTCGTTTGGACTGGTGAGAACACTGTAGTCAAACTCTGGTGCGCACCAAAAGCGGACCAAACAAGTGTACCGAGACTTGCTTGAAGAAGTGGTCTCGGTGCTCTTTCAATCAAACCCTGGAGCGGTTTGTTTGTGGTGAGAACGTAATCCGTACTCAAACCGCACCAACTATACATACGTCGCATGTCTGAGCTAATGTCTCCTGTAGTCAGGTGTGTTGAGCAATCTGCGATGCAGCAGAGCAGCAAACTGTAGCAGCTTGCAGTGTTGCTATCACAGAAACGTCACTCGCATATCCGTGGTCACACCAGCTGCCGCTAAAATTGGAGGCAGAGAGAAGTCTCGGTGACCAGAGCAGACATAGTAACGTCTCTTGCAAAACAATGTCATTGTAATGAAATAATCTGGTTTGACCATGGAGGTGCAGGAAATATGCACTAGTCCAGAACACAGGACCTTCTTCTTGTATTTACTTTCTTGCTCCCGCCCCAAGTCACATCCAACCAATAATAGGAGTGGACATTCTTGCGTGATTTGTAATGACACATTTTGGTACGCTTGGATTTTTCCAGGTGTGAAGCCAAACCAAACCGAGGGCAAAATTATTTGACCCTCGTCATCTCCAACCATACTCCACCTCTTTGCCCATATTTGGATTAGATGATGTCAGGCACTGTCAATATGGCGACAATCAGAGACATTGGGAGCCTCCCACTTTAAGCTTCATTTTGGGCTCTTCAGAAACCACAGAGACTAAGTTCATAGTCTCGCAATCCTTGAAAAACTGATCTGACTTCAGCTGCTACGATTCATCCACATATTACGATCAAGCCTCACAGATGTCCATGACTTGAATCTAAACCTCCCCAGCCTTTTTACTAAAACAACAAAACTGGACATTTCAAGCTTCACAAATACGTGAGCTGTGGATTGCATTAGGTTGTCAGCTTGGCACCCCCCAACGGTTTGTCTGTAAGGTCTAAGTAAAAAAAGAAGAGGACACAATTTGACAAGAGTCAGCATGATGAATATGATATGCTGTCACAAGACTTTTATCTCGCTTTAAATATATTGCAAATAATGTGCTTCTGCAGTGGATGTGTGATTTGAATGTTGTCTGTGTGTTTTTCCCATTGAAATAAAGACATTTTGTCAGACTGCCTAAAGAGAATATGTGAACTACACAAACGAGATGAGGTTGCGAGATGGCACCACAGTGAGTAGAATATGCTTTAAGGTCCCACATGCCTGCACACAGTCACACATGAACAGGCTGGCAGAAGCACAGAGCTGATAAATGATAAGAGCTGGAAACTTTTTCAGGGGCAGCATTTCCCACTTCCCACACATTTTCACCACACTTCTTTCTTGAGGGCTTCATCACTAAATACTCGAAACATATAATAACTACTTCATAATCGGTATATAAATCCATGACATGTCATACTAATGTGAAGTCAAAGAAAAATTTGGCTTACTGGTAATGGAGCTGTTTTTAATTAAGGAAACCATTAAAGCTCTTGCTGTCAATCCAGTCGTGTCTCTTTAATGAAGCCAAGCCAGATTTTCCGTCAAATGCCATCATTCCCGCCATTATTTAAGCACCACAGCAGGCATCAGTTCACTGTTTTTTAATTAGTTTCCCAGCAAATGTGATATGTATTTGAGCTCTGATATCAGCTGTGTTATTGTAGATTAGTAAGTATACTAAACTTCACGTGTAAAATATGTGCCACTTAATGTCCTTTTTTATTCTGGAGCTGAATTCATGAGGTGTTCAGCCTAGCTCAGCATAAAGACTGGAAACATGGGGAAACGTTTTACCTGGCTCTCAAAAATATGCCTTCCTCTAACACTGACTGTTTTCAAGGAGGTAACACAGTTTGCTATAAAAGAAAAACCTGCATGTTTTTCTCATTTAAAACTGGAAGCAGTTTCTTAAGTTTCATGCCTATGGGTGGGCGTATCCCATGGCAGCTGTGACTAACATCTGAGAGCCGGCGTTGCTAGGAGATGTACCGCGAACCTCCTTTGCATTACTGACCGCAGCCTGTCATACTGTATAGCCTATGAATGATGATTAGGAGTGTAACGTTTTTCAACTACTGATAGGTATTTTAAGAGCGTCCTCTGCTGGACCACAAGGCAAACTATTTCAAATGATCTTTTACGCTAATAGAAGAAAGTTTTTTTTTTTTCCTTAAAAGGCCTATAATGTTCAATGATTCAAACTCAACATGGCTTTTTTTTCATGTAATTTCAACACCTGTTGAGCTAATGGCTATAAAATAGAGTAGCATTAGCTGTCACTTTTTCATGGGTCCAGTTGGGATTTATGGCAAATGGCCAAACAGTCAAACTCGTAGCAATGAGTAGTCCTCATATACTGTATGTGTTGTGATTCAAATTACGTCACGGAGCAAAGTGTTAAAGTCACAGTTGGGACTAAATGTCTGCTTAGAACATATTTGATACGAAGTGCACAATAAACTTTCGCAAAGTTTCGCAATGTCTTTTTTTTTTCTTTTTTCAATTGTTGGTAGCCAAATAAAATGTGAACAAAATATCTTTTATTCCTTGTGTGTCAAACTCTTCAACAGAGTAATATAAAGTGTATGGCCTAGCTTGGAAGTTTTCATGGATACATGAATGTCCATGAACCCTGACTTCAAAAAATTACTTTCTCATATAACTAAACCGCATTTTTTATTACGTTTCAAATGGAAATGTATTTTTCTCCCGAATTACATTTGTTTCAACACGTCCTTGAACTAGTGAAAAGCGGGCATTGTGAAGCGGTTTGCTTTGTTTGAACAAAACTACTTTATTAGGTCTGAGAAAAAATCATAGTTTGTGTTTTAAAATAAGTAAGTTTGTATAGTAACAAACATACTTAGTTAAATAACTCAATATTTTGTTTTTACATGGGAGACAAACAACTCTCATGGATGAAAGTCCAGTGTTTGACCCATCCATCCACCCCTCTTGGACTTGAACTCTTGTTGTAGACTCTAATGCAGAACAAAATACAGTAAGTTTCCCTCGAAACCTAATTTGAGAATGGAGTTTAATTGTATGGGAAGGAAATTTTTAGCAGACGGGGCTTGAATGTGTGATTTACTGTTGAAAAGATCAAAGACAACAAACGATAAGTTGAGAGAGTTGCCTAGAAGTTGAGCAGTGACCTAGTAAAAATAATGGTAGATGGTCACTGGGACTGACTCATGCTGCCTTTGTGTGCCATCAAACATTTAGACTTGTTTTGTGTACCCTGAATGTATCTATTGTGTAGCCCAGAAACCATATCTCCACACAGCTCCTCACCAGAAGCCTTAATTTACACGTTGTCTCCTTTGGAAGGAACAGAGCACGACCTTCATTCCATAGGCTCTTAAACGGGCACTATACAGTTTTGGTCTTTTGCTCGCAGGTTGCTCTATAGAGCTCTCCCTACAACTTCGGAATAGATATTCGGCAGCTCCTCTGTTTACTTGTGTCTGATCCCTCGCTCGGTCAGTTGGCCGCTTCCTCTTTCTCTGTTCCTCCGACAATGCTTTCCTAAGTTTTTGTTTCTTTTTTGCTGGCTCAGCATGACAATAGTGCGAAAAACTCCATCGCTACCTTGTTAGCCGGTTCCTGAATGGGCGTGTGTGTGTGCAGTGCCGTGAAGAAATTTGTTACATCGTGAGACCTGAAATCACGCTATAATTCCTGACGCTCGCAAGGGTGTTTTTTTCCGCTCACAGGCGCTAGGGGGGAGCGAGAAAACACCATTCAACTCGAAAAAAGTCATATAATTATTCCAGTGACTTCAAAGCTGTTCAGGTAAGGTAAATCACGCAAAAAAAAAAACTGCATTGTTTTCCCCTTTTCAAAGAGAATTCGAACTCACTCATATATTGATTAACTTTTGTTGACCCACTCTTACCCTTTAAGAGTACATCATCAATAAAAAGGTCATTCTTTTGCTATTTTGCTACAGAAATCTGCCAGCAAAAGAATGACAAACCACTAACATTTGTATTTCTCTTCTACTGATCATTACAAATAAAACTCTGGATCAGCTAACAATGGCAAAATGCAATTGTAATGTAACAACCTTCATCGTTCACTTCTGCATACAATAAGCATAGTAAAGCAGTGCTAAAAGGGTTAAAAAGGTAAGGTACTCTACATCGTGCTCTACTTATTATTGACAGTGTTGTAGGAGGCATTTGATGATGCTTCAGCCAAAAGGGAAACCTAGAGTAAAACCTGTTTCAGTATCAAATGAAAGAGGGGGTGGATACAATAGCTGAAATACAACAGAAGCATATTGCAATAAATCATATCTATATGAAGCCTCTAATTCCCATTTCTGGTAAAACTGTCAAAAACATGCTGATTGAAGTCTATAGTAACTTTTGAGGCCATTGTTTGTGGTGCATGTATTAGACTGCATTATATTTATGTTCCTGTTAAATTTGTTCTTTGCATATTAAGCCATTTCCTAAATTTACATTCAAGTCACTTCAGTGGCAATAGTTTTTCAATCAAACACAGCCCGTTCTTTCATTAGTTTATGTCATATCATCCATCAATTGTTTTACCTCCTGTGACTTGAGTTTGAGGAATCTTAGGAAAAAAATGGACTTCAATACCACTTCACCACTTCAATATTAAACATTTCAAAACTTGAGGGAACATCTCACCGCTGTTATCAGTGCCAAATTAAAAGTCACAATAGTCATTTGCTTGTTCTATAGACAAAAAAGTCCAGGTTATTTTTTATTAATAAGAGTTGTTTAATGGTTTGGTTGTGCAACTTTAGGCGTTTGCAGTTAGTGACAGAGCTTTAGTCTAAAGTGTGATTTTGTGTGCTACGTTCTTTTATCTTTGCTGTTGTCGTCATATCTGTCCTCAAAGTGTCTTGTGCAATTTCCTGAACTTTTTGTTTATCCCTTTTCTTAAAAGGTAAAGATATGAAATTTGAAGCATGCAATTCCTTTTTTTTTTTCTATTGCACAAAGGTTCACACTTTCACAATGTCAAGCAAAACCAATTAACCCAAACCTACACCAGTAGAATGGGGTACACAAATGACAAATGAGGAAAGAGGATTAAAATGTCCATTGTGTACATAATTGCTCTGCTAGGCAAAATGTCAATGCTCTTCTCAATTCCAACAGACAAAATCTGGAATTGCTTTGCTGTACAATGAGGAGACCAACAATACCTACGATGTCTGCCTAAAATTGATCAAAGACGTATTAACCATACAGAAGCTGGATGTGGTTTGCACAAGTGGAAGTGAATCCCAAGTAAATGTAAGTGCGCCCGAGGGCTCCAGACTTGCATTGTAATTCATGCCGCATAACTCCAGAATAATGTTTCAATGTTCACAATATCCTATTGCCAATAAAAAACTCCCACTTTCTAAAGCACAGAACTGTTGTACTGCGAAGACAGGCGACTGGCGGTCTGGGCTTAAGCATCAAAGTAAGCAGATATGTTTTGATTATGAAGGGACTAAAGTGGAAATGAAAAAGGCTTTGGGTTGCAGAGATGAAAGCAGTTTTGGCAGCAAATTTCACCATCATTCAATAACGTTGATCCTCATCTTTCCCCCCTGCTTTTCAGGGAGGTGCGGAGCACAACGTACCCGTGGTTATTTCTAAAATTTTCAAAGATCAAGTAGGTAAGAATGTGTTTTATTTTTCAATACTGCAATGTGAATTTGGCAATGGTTTTCAATGCAGTGTGAAATGTCATTAATCAAGTTGATTATGGAAATTATTTTACAGGTGACATTTACGTTCACAAAGACATTTTGAGGGCATCATTTTCAGAAGAGTGAGGAAATTGGTCCAATTTGGAAGGGAGAGGAATAATTCAAGTTTTGACATGTACATAATTTAGCATTCTTTTTTCCAAAGTGAGGCGAGAATTTTGATATCAATCTCAAAATTGGGAAGGTTTGTTTCAACCCCAGTTTGTTACACAGACTTTTTTGTTATAAATGTGTAGTCTCGACCCTGATGACATCATCAGGGTTATATCCTCAGACTTCGGAAAACTCCCTCCAGAGCAACAGAAGATATTGTACCACTGCACAGATTGAGCGGTTCTCCTTAGGACGAGAAATTAAACTAAACTGCCACTTAATGCTCCTTTTTTATTGTGGAGCTGAAGTCAGGAGGTGTGTAGCTTAGCATAAAGACTGGAAACATGGGGAAACATTTAGCCTGGCTCCGTTACTTGATTTGTCTTTGTTTAACTCGCTGTTTTCAAAGAGGTAACATAGTTTGCTATAAAAGAAAGATACAGAGTGGGTAAACCAGATTAGAAGAGTAATGCACCAATGCCTCATCCGTCATGTTTGTCGGTTACATTTTAAAAATGGATGTCATCTCATTACCCTGTTAAGATGCAATATCAGAGCATCGTGTGAGTGTTTTATTACTAATTATTCCTTTTTTGGATACAAGAGAATCATGTCTTTATATCCCCGGGGACATTAAGAGCCCCTTTCACAGAGCTTTACAAATCTTTTCACAACAGAGCTTTCGTTGTTTCCTCCCGTGCTACTGCAAATGACTCTATATCCTGATTAGTTTCAAATTTCATGCTTTCCTGTGTTCTTTCTCTGAGCTGTAGGATGTTGCCAGAGATTAGCCAGACAGAGACCATGATTGCTATTTCCACCACATTACCATGTATGAAATGAGCAATTATTTTGTAATGTTTTCATTAACCTCTGACACTTGACAACTGACGCCTTCAGCCGATCAGACGGGGAAGCTCTTCGTCGGGGACGCTGTGTTGCAGGTTGGTACATGAGTTTGTGACTTATTTCCTTCGAGGTTGATTTGGGTCACTGCCAACAGTGGCAACTTGTTACATCTTAATTTCAACCCTCTTCTGTTTAAACGTAGTGTAATTTCATTTAGAAAATGGGAAGAGGATATTTTTTTTTAAGTTTGAACTGTGTGATTTTAATCGAAGCCGTCTTTTAATGTCTCTATTCCTTGTTTGAAGAGACAATATTGTGCTCAAATATATTCTTCTTGAATCATAATACACAATTTCAATTAAACTAAACGGATACCTCATTTTCGGATTCTGTGGTAGATTAATCATAAGGTCACCAACAAATAATAGCTTCTGTTCATCAGAATCATGATCAAAACCCAAAGGTATCTGGTATTTGGTAACGATATGTATTTAATCTTTTAAAAAGTTAATTTGAATCTGTCTGGCAGGTTTATTGGGTGTGCTGTTTATCTAGAATATTAAGTAGATTCATTGGACAGCCAAGCAATATTAACACTCGTATTAGAAGTTCTTCTGAATGATATTATGAATTGAATTGCAATTGCTTCCACATTTGGATCCCACCAGTTTCATATTTATTTGAAATGACTTTCAATTGTCACACAGAAGAATATTGCATCTATTTGCATACTTTAAGTCATGGCAGGAGGAGAATCGAGTGGTTTTAGAAATGCGATTCAATATGAAAGGATATCAGTGCATAGCTGCTATAGCCCACAGCCAAATAGATAATGAGACAGTAGACCCCTAGACAAAGACATGTAAACGTCTGTGTTCTGTGTCTGTTTGTTGTGTGGTTGT
>NC_045752.1:14859300-14861412 GCF_008692095.1 Etheostoma spectabile | reverse complement strand
CATCGTGCATTTTTTCTGCGACTCTGGTGAAGTCGATTTGAATCTCTTCATGTTGGTATTGTTTCTCTTTGTGGTCATTTTGCGTCTCTTTATGGTCATTTTGTGTGTCATTATGGTGTGGTTGTTTTGTGTTTCTTTGTGGACGATCTGCTTCTCTTCGTGGACATTTTGTGTGTTTGTCTTGCATCTCCTTGGTGTGTTACTTTGCGTCTCTATGTGGTTGTTTTGTGCCTCTTCATGGTCATTTTGTGTGTCTGGTGTGGTCGTTTTGTGTCTTTTGATTGATTTGGCGTCTCTGTGGTAATGTGTGCAGTTGTTTTGCTTCTCTTTCTGCATTGTTTGTCGTTTTGTGTTGACCCGGGGCCCGTTTCAGGAAGGAGGTTTAACAAACTGAGTCTAACCATGGACTAGGAAACTGAGTTGTTGGTTCCAGAACAGCTGATTTGAGTTGGTCCAATCTACTCAGAGTAATTTTTCTCAGAGTTAAGGATAAGGTTATGCAAGCTACATAACTCATAGACTGTGAAGAATAACGATACCGCTCAAATAGGTAATTATCTGGAAATGAAAATGCATCTATAGTCGGGGCCTCCATATCATCTCCCTACAAATGATTAACTCCCTATGAAGTAATAGAGCTTCTTCATTAACGGGATTGTCGACAAAAGGAAATGCCACGTTTTGAGAAAAAAACGTTTTATAGTCTGCCTAACGTGTTTTTTGATTCATGCAGCTAACAAACTGTACTAAAATGCGCCTGATACAGAATGAATGATAAATGAATGAGGAAATGAAAGAGCGCTGTGTCAGAGGGAGGAAACTGAGAGAAGAGAACCTGCTCCCGACCAGGTTAGTTTCACAGACTCAGTTCCCATAGTAACTGACTCTGAGTTGAAGTTACCTGTCTTTCTGAAACGGGCTGGAGTTACACCTCTCTCTCTCTCTCTCTCTCTCTCTCTCAGGTTTGATTAACCTCCCTTTCTGAAACAGAAAACCCATCCTTCATCTGAGGGTTAACAAACTCAGAGTTTTCACTAAAGCTGCTGTCTGAAACGGACCCCAGCACCCAGTAGGTCCATTCAGTAGGGATGAAATGGTCTCAGAAGTCACAGTTCGGTTCATGCCCCGGGTTTAGGAGTCATTGTTTGGTGCAGTAAAAAAAAAATGCTTTGTTTCTTTTCATTTTATTTTGACAGACAGTAGTTTAAGTGTCAAAGACAGACAAAAGTCTCTTGCTGGGGACCGACGTAGCATATTACCAACTTGCAACTTTGGTGAACTATTTTCATTATAAAAATACGGAACATTTTAAAATGCCTGCATTTCACTGTAATAAGTCACAATGGGATATACAACTGGAAAAGCATCTCTTATACTATGAAAATACAAAATATGGGTTATTTTTTCCCTGTCCCAGTGATTGGCACATTTGGGTGATGTGTTTCCTCTCCCATACCCACAACGGTGGAGCAACACACACACCGTCCTAATGTTACGGTACCGTGACGGTTTGGCGCCAATAACGGAAACGTTACAGCCCTATCATTCAGTAATCCATCCATGATACTAACAAGCCAACTACCTTTTACCTTCTGACTCTGGTGGGGGGGCTACCAGGGGTTGCCAATCATACTCTACCCCTGGCCACCCATCTGGCCGAATGAGCATAGAGTTGCTAGATTTCACACTTTTTCCACTATAAAATTACTTATTTGCTTTTCCACTCCCTCTGTTGGTTTCTTTAGGTCAATGGCATACATGTAGAGCCTTGTACTCATGAGGAAGTTGTAAGTATATGTGTGATTATAAACTGTTGTAAAACCCCAATTCTCTGCTCCATCTATCGATTGCTGTTCCATCCTCCCAAGTTTCACACCAATCTCAGTGGCTATCAACAACATGGAGGTGTGCCTTACCAATCTGAGTTGTCATCTTGGCAGGAGGCTGTTTTCCTTTTTGGCTAACCAGGTGACAAATAGAAACAAATGAAAAGGAGTAGATCGGTATCAAAAGCTGCACAGGGATTGAGGGTGCTAATATTTGACATTTAGCTTCTAACTTTGTTAATTATACTCCTTTTATCCCCCCCCAACACACACACACACACACACA
>NC_045752.1:14850118-14859290 GCF_008692095.1 Etheostoma spectabile | reverse complement strand
CACACACACACACACACATACATATATATATAAAAAATCAGCACACACTCTTCCCATGTCTGTTGCCTCTTTCTCCTCATGCACCCCCCAAACAACTTTTCACTATATTCACCTCCAGAGCGTCAAAGCCATAATGAGCAGTTTCTCTTCAGAACAAAATCCAGAGCTTCAATGGCAGCCTGTCACACTTGCAGAAGTGGTAGATACTCAGACTAAAGTAGGGCTACCACACAATGCTGGGACAGGATAGTAAGGGATCGGATGGCAGATGTGCGTTTAAGGTAGGTAGAAGTGACCTCGCATGTTAGGTGTGACAGTCAGGTGTCTCATTTGCTGTTTTTATTTTCTTGCTTTTCCAAGATGTACCGAAGATAGACTGAAATATTAATGAATTTATCTATTAATCTTGTAAACCTAACAATGCTTGAAAGCCTCTTTAAAACTTGGACTCAACATGTTTGAGGACGCATTTTCTGTCACTTAGACATCAGACATTCAGAGCATAATTACTTTGTGGTGTGAGCTGTCACTTTTCTGCCGCCTGTCAGAAGAGACACGGCGGGCCTTCAATTCAGCCTTTGATGATATAAGTGAAGCATCTTCTGACAGGCTTTAACATCTGTCTACATATTCTGTACTCATCTACTGTCATATTTGTGTACAGCTTGACATGAATGTGGCACGTTTCATTTATAAGAGATTACATTTTATCTTGCTGTATCACTCACAATCGTTCTCACTCTCTTGCTATCTATCTCAATCTCTCTTTCCCTTCCTCTCTCCTGTCAGGTTCACCTTTTGCGCACTGCAGGAGATGAGGTCACCATCACTGTTCGCTACCTGCGAGAAGTTCCATCATTTCTAAAACTGCCTCTAGGTAAGAGTCCTGTAGTTTGGATGCCATGCAATCTCACAATAAACTTTATTTCACTGAGCATTTTTAGCAATAAGGGAACACATTTATGGAAGATTGTCTTTTTGTGCACCTTGACGCTTTAAAACAGTTCAATAGATGTGCATTTATTTCAAGGTAATAAATTGTTATGCTAAGTGGCCTGAGGCAAGCAGTAATGTTAGAAACAACCAGAGCTGCAATCCCCCTGATCCTGTATTTACCTCCAGCAGCTTGAAGAGATGAAATGACACCGTTCACTGGAAAAAATAATGGACTGAGCTGCCAATGCTGAAAGTGAAGCCAACGTGGAAGTGCTTTAAACTTGCATTCTGTCTATTTTCCAGTAGGGGGCAACTCCAAAACACACGTGTGTGTGTGTGTGTGTGTGTGTGTGTGTGTGTGTGTGTGTGTGTGTGTGTGTGTGTGTGTGTGTGTGTGTGTGTACAAAATTTGATTTTACCGGAATAATTTAAAATTCACGTTCTTTCTAGGCATTGTCTGTATGTTAAATATGAAGCTACTGCTAGTAGACGGTTAGCATGGCTTACTCTAAAGAATGAAAGTGGGGGAATCTGCTAGCCTGGCTGTCTAATGTAACACGATATGCCTAGTCTGGCACATAACTCTTGCATCTTGTCATTTTTACACTTGTTTTATGGACGGATTACACAAACTGATACATGTTAGTGAGCTTTTAGGGGCCAATGGGTGGATTTTTAACTTTTGGACAGAGCTTGGCTAGATTCCTTCTTAAAATCTGTATGCTACGCTAACCAAACCCCGGCTCTAGCTTAATTTCAAACAGAAGATAGAATGCTTCCTTATTCTTCTCATCTTACTCTCAGCAAGAAAGTGAATATATTATAGTGTATTTCAATAAAAGTAATATAGCTGCAAGCGACGATTCGTGGGTTCAAACCTTTTTTTCTCAATGGCGACTACAAAATAATTTCACACAATGTCCAATGCCGTTATGAAACTTATCTTGCAAGCTTTGTAACGATTGGACAAACAATGCACTTTGTTTAAAATGCTTACAACTGGTCAAAAACATTTATTTTCAATTCAGTGTGATATGTAGCTTAGTTACATATCTTATTTGAGAAAAAAAGATGACCAACACAAAAACAATTGCTAATAAAGCCGCAAGCTGCAATTCCAAGCTCAAGCCTTGATTTGTGTCATTCCACATCCAGTTATTGTGCATTTAAAGGGCCCCCTAGTGATCAATTTGAATGAGACTTGCAGTTTATGTGAGGTCATTCATATTTCTATAGAAGCACATGCACATCACATCCAGTTATTCCCCCAAGTTTCATGTTTGTAGCTCATTCCAGCTCACAGGAATTTGAGCTGGCGCGGCAGACAACTAATAATATTAATGATAATAATAACAACAACAAACAGAAGGGCTCTACCGCTTTGCGGTTTGAACCCTAAAAAAAAAAAAAAAAAACTTTTAATAGTTTAAAACTTTTTAGTTCTATAGCCTGGACCAATGTGATTGGGTGCATCATGGATTATAGACACTTTACATCTGGGTCGTCATCTGTTCACAGTTGTGTGTTACACACAAACGTGCAGCTTAACCAACAATGATTTCTAATCTTATGAATTAGCTGTATGCACAAAGTGAATGAAGAACATGTAATTCAGTCTCCACCTGCAACCATAATGATCATTTTGTATCATTTACTGTACCTAATTATGAAGAGCCCAAAGACGTAGAAAAACAATACTAAAATATGTACCTCAATATTTAAAACTGATTTCAATTTCAAACTGAGAACTGTGAGAAATCCAGCCTTCATATCTTGTGGTTAACATTCATAGGAGGGCATCAGGGCAGAGACGCTCAGGTTTTGCTGTGGGGTTTTTGGCCAGTGAGAGATGTTTTGTCGCCTGAGAAAGACAAGGTTCAAATGTTCTAAGCTGCTCTTTGTTTCACCATGGCACAAATGACAAGCAGGAGATGGCCAGGAGCAGTCTGCAACACTTTACCGAGTACGATCGAATTAGAAAGAAGGTCCTCTAATGCAAAGCTAAAATCATATCAAAGAGTAGGATTGTTCTCTTTTGGATGCTGTCTGTGAGACCAACTGTATGGCTTAAAAACAGGGCAGCCGAATAAAGTCAATATCAAAACCTAACACTATGATCTGAGGTACAGCTCTTGACCTATTTTTTGTTTCCGAAGGACGGGAATAATAATAAAAATACGGCAGGAAGTTGGACTGAATGTTTAACCGGGATTCTTCAAAAGCCTTGTTGTAAAGAACAGGAATCATTCTCCTTTCTGTCTCAGATTCTCCTGGACCGTCCACTCGCAGCCGAGGATCCTCTCCGTTGTTTGACAGTGGCTTACATTTAAATGGGAACGGAAACAACACGGTAAGAGATCCATTTGGTATTGCATGTATGATGTTTGAAAGTAGCTCCTTCACTCTGCAGTGTTCTGTCAGCATGAATATTTCAGTGTGTGTGTATACGCAGTATAATTGCTAAATATTTACTTCAACATAACATTACATCCATTTAGAGTCTATTAAGACTGTCTGAGCCATTCATGTTATCATTTATGTGCACATTTCAAGACAACACTCAAACTAATCTGAGTACTTTACTTTATTTGTGGTTTTGAAGGCTTAGGTGAAAGAGCCGCTATCTAAAGCTGGCTCTTCCAACTAAGAACGGTTAGTTATGACAACCCTGATTACAGCACAAATCAAACAAAAAACAATCTCAAATATTACAATACAAATAAATAGATCATAAAAATAATCTGATCATAAAAGAATACCCAAATTACAATATGTTTAAAAAAAAAAAGAAATAAAAACTAGGCAAAATAAGTGAAAACACACGGGCATTAAGCTTGTACTTAGTAACGTGCTAGATAAGAGAAGTGTAAGCAATAACACATTTTAAATTCAGTGATACACTGCAGGTATTTTCTCCAGTAACTTTCCAATTCCAAACCTTTTTTTGGGGGTGTGATCTTTGCCGTTTCACCAGAAGTTGGATGGAGTTGAATTCCTCAGCGGGTTCAGTGCAAGGTTAAGTAACGGTTTTACTTAACCTTGCACAGGGGCTGGAGATGGACCGAGGTGGTTAGCCTCGAATTGCACCTCCCAGTAACTCCATAAGCTGATCATTTGCCTGTTAACTCTTCTTGGCTTGCTAGCTAATCACTTGTTAGCCTGCATTCAGTAAAGACCTGGGTTTGGTTGAGTGCTGCAGGGTGTGTGAAACCTGTGGTGTACCATGTGATAGTTTAGCTAGCTTAGCAGCTAAACTATCACAGCTGAACAGCCCTTGTTATCAGGGATCACTGATTGTCCATCAGTACCTCTACTGTAACTGTAGGCTGGATGTTTGTTTATTTTTCTGTTTAAATACAGAATATGTGACATGTTAAGACTTTGGAGGTGTCAGAAGACTCCGTTTGTTGCAAAAGTAATGTAACTAGTAATTATGTTTTGTTGTTTAGTAATTAGTTAAGTGTATTTTGAAATGAAAAACGTAAGTAACGTGACATTTTTCTAGTAACTTGCTACGATGGACAAAGGATGTGTAGGGGACGTTTTATAGACAGGAAACATGGCCGTCTTACTGTACCTTGCGGTTGCCAGCAGTGCTCTGTTTCATTATTTATTTTTTTTCCTTTGGTTTAGGTGCTTCTTGGCAGAAAAATCCAATTTAAAAAAAGGCAGTTTACGATGAACCTCACTGCACTAGGGACTATATTTTACTTGCATTGGAGGGTAGCAGGGGCAAAAATACTAATCAACTCTCATTAACTATAGGGACTTCATTATTTTTGCTAATTCAGTAGGGCTAACCACTAGAGAGGCGGCAGCAGCACTATCAGCTGCAGTCTGAGCATCTGCCTCTCTTTAGACAGTGGCTCGTATAAATCCACTTTGACTTTGACACGTTATTAAATGTGAAGTAATCCATAATGTCCTCTACGCATGTATTGGCGCCCATATTTTGGACAAACACCGTAATGAAACTTGTCCCAGCCAAACCCTTCCTCCCCTCTTGTTCTTCCACCCTCCACTGATGTCCAAATAGGTCAGAGGGTGATATAAATAAACTAGGGTTATACATTTTTCAAAACATTAGTTGATTGTTATCCACTATAAAAACTTGTACCCTGTTTTCATAGCTCTACACAAAAAACAACAATTTCATTAGTTGTATTGATTATTGCATGTTGAATTCATTATTAATTTGCATGCCTCATGTCTATAGCCACATGGTAGATGTGTGTCACAGTAGCAATACAGAAAGAGAAATGCTTCCTGTGTACAACCCCACAGCAGTCCAATCGGCAGCTGGGCTTTTTTAAGATCACAAGGAAGAACAAATGTCCAAAATCATTAATTTTGTTATGTTATTCTGTAAAGCTTTTATTAGCTCCTTGAGCTTGCCTAATCTTAGAGTGGCGATGGCTGTGATTACAGTGTCTACTACTGGGATGGTAGGTGGGAGTAGTTTGTCTGTAGTAGCAGCTGATTCCACAGAGGGGCATTTCAAAATTACCAAATCACAATGCGATGCAGACAACACATCACCCGAATAAACGGGACAAATTCAGCTCTAGCTTCCAAAAACATGTGATAAATGACCCATAATGCTGCCCATGCTGGGTCATTATCACAAACTATATCTATAAGTACACAGTTAGTACAACTAGAGCTCTTCTAGCCAAACGCTCTACATCGTCTTCCACCAAAATTAGCATATATATGCTTTTTAAGCGCAGGTAAACACACTAAAAATAGGTGACGGACTCTATTCTTATTGCAAGTAGACAAGTATGTCTTTCTTTTTTTTCATGGCGTGTCCGACTAATTTTGAATGATATGGGAGCGCTGCTTTGGCGGAGACGGATGGAACTTGTGGCCGTGGTGACAGAAGTTACCAATGGCATGTCATGCTATTGCGCCGGAAAGTGGCAGAAAATTAGTGTGTCCACCCCAAGCCCCTAGGAAGGGTGCCAGGCTTTGAAGCCAATTTGACATAGTGGCCCAGCCATGATGTTATGTGTCCCAAAAAGACTTTTCCACATAGACTTACGTTGCAAGTGAGACATCAACCCCTCATAAAATGACTTGTTTCACTATCAGTTTCATCAGTTAAGTCCGATTTAAAAATTTGGAAAAGCTAAATAAGCCGCGAGATTAAATCATTTTATCCCCATTTCATTTAGCAAAGCGGTAAACTGAAAGTAGCTGACTTGTTCTGGTGAAAGTCTCCAATGCGCCTGCTCTATGGGCCACGCAGAAGAAGTAGTGCCGATTATCTGGTTAGTTTTATACATGGCAGTAGAACGTTTTTAGCTTTATACGCCACTGAGCAACTTTGATATGAATGAACGTGGCCCCGCCTCACACCCTGTATCCATTTCTCCTTATTCATCACTGCTGATCGTAGCAGATAAATAGCTGCGACTACTGTATATTATTTTATTCTTGGGAATGAATGCCGACTGTAACTTTTACCATTAAAGACAAAAGCAAGATGTGAATGTTTTTAATGGCCAGTGAAAAACGGGCTATACTGTGAATGTGTAGTTGTGGGGAAAAAAATGTAAATGTTTTTTTTTTTTTTTGCTTCTTGAAGCCAATATTTTACCGTTTTGAATGGTAAGACTTGAGAAAATTGCATATTAATATGGTAATCTATAACCGAAAGGTGTCGACGTAAAGACAGCGTCTCTTGCTCGTCATTTCACATGAGTAATTCAGAGAAAGCATGAAGGACAGCAGGTGGCCACTTTAACCTTTCAAAGATAATCTAGATCTAAAGTGTTTCCATTTAAATCCCTTGCAGGATCTGGAGGAGGCAAAAATCCCTGGGACCTGGGCCTTCACATTGTCTACTTTTCTTTCAATTCCAGTATGTGCAAAAAAAGAAGTTATGACTTAATGTAACTTAACAGGTCAGCAGACAGCAGGGATCTTTTCAATTAATTCTATGGTTGAAGTTGAAGACTGTGTGGCTGACACACAATTAGACAGGATGTTTCCTCATCCCAGAAATAACATTCAAGCAGTGAAAAACACAAAATAGGAAGCTGTGGCCTCCAGTTAGATTTTGCTCATGTCAAGTGAGATTCCTCTTGCCTCACAAATAAGGATTATGTCAGTGGTTGTTTTTAATTACATTTTTTTCTTTCTTTCTTCTCCCAGTGCAGGAAAAGTTGTAAATTCACTTTAATGTTAAGACTATAATGATAGGAAGCCTCCAGATAAAGATTTGCAGCAAAGTAGGGCAACTCATAACTTATTTTTTATAAAAAGGACATTGCATTCTATTAAGGTATTCTGCATCATATAAAATAGTCTGTAATGGAAAGGGTCATTAAGCCTGAAGTTGAGCAATGGTTGGAATAGTAAAATGACCTCAGATGTACTACATTTCTGCATATTATGTAGTAAAAAAGATGAACTGGGTGTACCTAATTTATTCAAGAGTTCAAGAGCGTGTTTGCTATTAATAAAACAAAAATGAAATTGACTTCAAAAGAGTCAGTGACAATAAGATCAATTACAATTACATAATGTTTCCTAACAATATGATTAAATATGCTTGGAATAAAACTATGCTGAAATACGGTATATAAAGTAAAATATAGTACCATAGCATGTTAAATGTGCTCTAAGCAATGTCACATGTTTTTTAGGCTACAAAATGTGTTGTCACATACAGAAAACCTCTCCTCACTATCCGCTAGCTGCCTGTCCGCAGAACACACTGGGGAAGAAGTGGTCTCTGTAGACAGCCCAGGTTCCACAACCACCAACAAAAACAAAGATTTGGGGGTGGGAGTTGGGGGGGTTAGTGCGCGGAAGCACGGAAGGGAGGGAGAGGGGAATGGATAAGGAGGAGGGAGGGACGAGCTAGCCTCGTTTTGGTTTGAAAATACTTTAAACGTCAACAAGTGCCGTCCCCCAGCATCGCTTAAAGCACCTTTTTAATTAAATGGTGATTAAAATACTGCACTGTCCTTAACGGTAAAGCCCCAGGTTTCAACGCTCAACAAAACCCTACCTGAACGAAGGCTTACAAATGGTTAGCTAGAATACCAGATTGATGGGAACAATTCACAACGAATTGCATTTTACCTAAATTAAATTAGAATTCATTTGAAGTAGTTCCCTCTTCCTGTCTTCTTTGTCTTAGCCTCTCTCCATTGCACTTCTTCTCTGAATGGCTTAAGGTCAGAACAAATATTTTTTTGTGTTGTTGTTGTCCTAAAAAGCTAAAAATAATAAATAATTAAAAACATATTTGCATATATTGCATTTATATATTACTAAACCCAACAAACTTCACAGATAAATCTTTGTTGTTTTGAGAGACAACCATCCACTTAAACTTCTTAAAGCTATAGTGCGTAGTTTCTGTCGCCGCCATGGGGAATTCTAAGTAATGTCAACAAAACTGTCGGCGCGTCCACATGATACAAGCCTTCCGTGTGCGTGCACCACCCCCACCCCTCCTCCACACTAGTAGCCAAGGAGGACATCTTCACTCAATATTTCTGCACTTGAAAGTCAATGGACGACACCAGTTTCTGAACAAAGCAATACTGAGAAATACAGAAGCATTTGTGTGGCGTTGAAAGTCTTAATTATCTTTGTATCAACTTATTTGGCAATGGCTTGAATGTAAAAAAAAGTTACGCATTAAAGCTTTAGGTTTGCATATACATCTGAAAATACAAAAAATGACTTCTATTTAATTATATTAGTTTAGACCGAACCTGCAAAGGTGACATTTAATAGTACAGCTAACTGCAGGAAGTTTGAGTTGAAGTTGTCTCCTCTGTTTCACGGTAAAATGTTTGGCATTAAGATGATCTATTAAACCTTACACTACTTGGTACTTGTAATTTAAAAATAGGTCTGGTTTTATGATTAAAAAAAAATTCCACTCTTTCAACATCTGACATGCTAATGCACATTAGCCTAATACTAGCTGCCACACTAACATCATTCTCCTCTGTAGGTGATTGAAATTCACAAAGCTTTGTCTTCTGTAGGCTCTCTCGACATTGAAAAGGGTGATAGTTTTCCTTTTCATTGCACCCAGGACCATTTACCTCCCTGATTAATTTACATGCAGTCAAATTATTATGCTTCATTCACCTCTGAAGTATCAGTATTCAAGAAGTAGTGTTTGACTGAACTCTGTGGCTTGATTTCCTATTTTCCAGCTTCCTCAGTTGAAGCAGGTGCTTTGTCAGTGTAATCCACTCTGACA
>NC_045752.1:14846588-14850108 GCF_008692095.1 Etheostoma spectabile | reverse complement strand
ACATTTCCTGCCACCTCACCTACTTGTTGCAGTGCTCCACTTGAGACATAACTAAAACATTTTGTACTGACATAAATGGAGCAAAGCATGATCATTTCTTCAGAAATGTAGTAATTACTGCATGGTGAGGAGCTGACAGGGGTCTGCATGCGACATGTTGTAGTTTAGCATTGATGTGCTTCACTTTGCAAAGGTAGGCCATTTTACTTAGTGCTGTTCACTGTTGACCTCATTCATCCCAGAGGCTATTTTAATGCTCAGGTAAAATGTTCTGCCATTTTGAATTCAGGGAAAGGCAGGTGACTTGTTGTTGTTGTTGTTGTTGTTGTTGCTTTTTTAATAATGAACACATCTACCTACATTGTGTGTGCACAATGCTACAGGGGCTGCATCAGATTGTTTGCAGTTGTCTGGAGGAGTTTGGGGATTTTGTGCTGACAGATGATCTTTAGATGCAGGAATGATTCACTGTTGGTGATTGCGCTAAAGCTTCACTCATTTGATCCCTAGGCTTGTAACTCATTGGATAATGTGTAATGCATCTGTTCTTCATTGAGTGTGGTATGATTTGCATTTAAATGTGGCACTCTTCCACCTATCAAAGCTTTTGTCAACCTATGGTGCTTTTTTTGATGCTCTGCCATCAGTACTAGAGGACTTTTGAACTAATTGTATAAGCATCTAAAAAACGTCACTATTGGGTGTTTTGGGCTGTGAAGCCACAATTCTACCAACTGTAATAATCATGGAATTAATGATTTGCGTATACATGTTCTCTACAACACTTTTTCTAAAATGGTAAGTTCTTAACCAATCACATGTGCTCTCAACAGCATTCTCGGCAACCTTACGCTGAACATCATTAATGAATCTCTGTTCTGGTTTTGTAACCACTACTTTTACAATGGCCATGGATACTCCAACAAAAAGACCTAATTTCTGTCCTTGATTTAAGCAATCACAGACCAGATCTCGCCGTCATGACTAAACGGTTAGAAAAGGTGGTTGCTAGCCAACTTACAGCCTATCAATTCAGTAACAGTCTTCTTGAGTGTTAATCTGGGTTCAGATCCAAACACTGACCAGTAGAAAAGTACTTAACTAACTGCCATGGATTCTGTCTTGTATCCTGCTATAACTAGATTTGATACAACTGCTCAGCTTAAGTCGCTACCAGTAAAGGCTACAAACCATGACAGAAATCTTGGTGCAGGCATGGCCTCTGACCTGTTAACATCCACATTAAGACGGTTAAAAAAAATCTGTTTATTATCCCCTTAAGAATATATTCAAAACTAAAGGGCTTATGTGTCAAGAGGATTTAGAAAAACTGTCAATGTCTTTATCTTTAGACTACTGTAACTCTGTCTTTACAGGTCTCAGATCTGAATGCTGTTGCATTCTGAATCATAATTCTACTGTTGGATAATAAAGCACTGAATGGTTTTGGGCCAAAATACATTTCTGATCTGTTGCGCCATTATGAACTGTCCAGACTAGGCCCGCACGATTCAGGGGAAAAATATGAATCTTAGCTTAGAATTGATATTACGATTCTCTGCCACAATTTTTTTTCTCTTTCACAAAATATTTACACAATGTGATTTTTGATAAATGTAATTTGGCTATAATAACTAAGTGGATAAAGGCAAATAATAGAACAGCTAAAATAGTCTAAGTTCAGAAAATGACAACTTTACTGTAATGCAGCCTTTAAAACAAGGAAAAGACACCACTTATGCCATATTACGATATGATAAAAATCTGTAAAATCAGAATCTGCCTTTTGGTGGGGTTGTCCTCCTCCAGAGAGATCTTGAGCATCAACGACTTCATTTCCTGTATTCGGATACACTGTTATGCACCAATTTATGGTGGAAATAGCTTTTATTTAACCTATGTGAAGAAGAAAAACACGGATGACAATTCAAAATATAATGAAAAGTACGTTGTTGCGTTTCATGTGGCATTTTTAAGTGGGTATATGGAAATCCTGGATCTTTCTTAGTGGGCATACCTTGTATACCTGCATATCACGTGGACTACACCACTTGCACCGCTTATGACGATTGTGATTGGTTTAAAGAAATGCCAATAAACCAGTGCACGTCTTTCTCCCATCTCGGAATGGTGTATGGACTAGCCAGACCCTCCTCTACAGCACTGTGGAGAAAGGTCTGGCAAAGCGAGACTAAGGGAACTGTGACCTGCCATAACTCAATGTCTAATGGGACGAAATTTGAAAGTGGAAAAAGTCCAAAGGCCAACTCAATTGCGAAATCACAATTCCTGCAAAAAACGCTTTGTTCTTTTTTCAACGCCATAACTCGGAACAGAAGGGGAGACACTTAGTCGGATACTGAATTTGTGACACTAATCTTGGGTGCCCGCTTTGAAACTGTGGAGATTTTATAGATCTCCTGTGCTGGGGGTTGAAGATGTGTGTAAAGCAGCCATGATTTGCCAAAAAATACACTTAATACCATTTTATTAAACTGCTTTTAAGTCTTTACTACATATGAGTCTTGAGGGACATGGATGTAAACTGCAACTCGACTAGTTGGCGGAGGCATATAACAGCGAGGTAGTAATTACTGGATGGACAGCATCTGTGCATAGGGAAGACTGAAAATTCATGCTTACAATCTCATCCATTGTCAGGACTGTTAGCTTTTTCACCAACTAGTTTTGAATATTGGTCCTTTTTTATTAACCTGTTAGCAAAATCAAAGTGTGTAGAATGTGTATCTTCTAAACCAAGGAGTAGATCAGAACTGTTATCAACGTATTTGAGTAAACCCTTTACTGTAGCCAGAGATGAGTTTCCTTTTTGAACCTTAATTCTGAAGAGAGAAAAAAAACTGAGGGAAAATTAAGCATTTCAAATATTTACGGGAACAAATTGTTCAATTTAATTCAGAGCTGACTCAGCACAGAAAAGAAAATGCAATCCGGTTCTGCTGCTTGCTCTGCTGTCTGCTTCATTAACATTTAAAATACTTGATTACAGTACAATTGATAATCAGGCAAATGGAGAAAAACTACAAGTGCTGCTGTTTGTAATGTGTTTTGGAAAGTGATTCTATATCCTCAGGTGAGACAAGCCTGCATTGAAAAGACAGTGGGAGCCTCTGAGTGCATACAGTAACAGCTCAGCACTTTAACTAGACAGTAATGGTCAAAAGTCCAGGTGTTATTCGGTAATTCTCTGTGTCAAAGTACATCATTTTGATGTTTACTTACTGTACAGCTGGTTAACCAGGGTTAAGAAATGAATGATGTGTTAATGCAAATGGTGCAGAATACATCGCCGATGGCCAAAAGGGGCAGAAAGCTCATTGCGTTGTTCATGTATTCCACGCAGGTTCCTTCACCTTCTTCGCCCTCTGCTAATGAACCAAAGTATGAGAAGCGCTGGCTGGATGCCGTCTCCCTGCCCTTGTTGATGGCCAGAGTCTCCAGATACAAAGCTGGCACAGATAAATTAAGGTAAGGGTAATCCAGCATGATACAATTCACC
>NC_045752.1:14844911-14846578 GCF_008692095.1 Etheostoma spectabile | reverse complement strand
ACAGTTCACTGAGCACAGTTGTTGGCTTAGCAAGCACTTTTCATTTAAGCGCGAGAGCGTTAATGCCAATATCTATGCACAGGCATAAACGGCTTAAAAGGTCACCGCTGCTGTGAGGCTTGGGTATAGAAGGTGTGACTGTGAAAATACTGGTTGAACTTGTAAATGCATTTGATTGTTGTGCCTGTCCTTTTTCTATTGATTTCCAGGTGTACAGTAGTTTCACAGTTGTTTTTCTTTTAGAAGCTTTTTCAGTCAGCATTTACTATTTCTAAACTGTGGGACAAAAGAAAACCTTAGAGGTAAATTGTTTTACAGAAATTACCATTGGTGCTACTAGCATTTTCATGAACTTCTTGAGCGCGCGTGCGTGTGTGCTTGTGTGCGTGCGTGTGTGCGTGCGTGCCGTGCGTGTGCGTGTGCGTGTGTCTGTGTGTGCGTGTGTGCGTGTGTGCGGTGCGTGTGTGCGTGTGGCGTGTGTGTCGTGTGGCGTGTGTGCGTGTGGGTGGTGGTGTGTGTGTGTGTGTGTGTGTGTGTGTGTGTGTGTGTGTGTGTGTGTGTGACTTGTGATTAATTACAAAATTTTTATTATCAATTCTTCCATGAAGTGATTAACACCTTTTTATATATATTTTTGGGGGGGCAATTTTAGCCTTCAATAGACAGGACAGTTGTAGACGGAAAGGGGGGGGGGGGGGAGGGGGAGGGGGGAAGACATACACAAATGGCCGGACTCAAATGCAGGTCGGACTCAAACCCAGAGACCCTGCGTTGAGGACTGATACTCTGCATATGGGTAACTTTCCAGGTCTAAGTCCAATGGTGTTGTAACAGTTTTAGTTTTAATAATATACTCATTTTCAGAGTTAAACTGTGGTTTGTTAAAATACAACTGTATATGCAGTTTACAATCAAATTCAATTTTGCATCCTTAGGCATTATCAATCAAGACATTTGGACACAGGTTGAACATACAGTTATACATTTGACCCTTTTCATAGATGTACAAAACACATTCTAACAGTCATGACAATTAAACATATTACATTTCATCCTCTGGATTCAGTATTCTGTTTCCATGTGAGGGGTCAGAAGAGATGCTGTCTGCATGCTCTTGCTGTAAGTTGCTTGAACGGAATGTGCCACAGGTTGACCCATAATCTTCGTGCACATTTTGATTTGATTATATAGTTTCAAGTTTAACAGGCTGCGGAGCCAGGCCCTGCTACAGTACAGTACAGCATGACGTTCTGAATCACTAATTAAAAAAAATAAAAGAATAAATAATCTGCCTACTGGCTCCTAAAGATCACAGTCTACGAGGAAAGTAATTACACTGCTGTTTTTTTTTTTACAAATCCATGCAGTCCATGATGGATTGGCATCTTTCATAACACCACCCAGGTATGTCTATGAAGAGACTTGTAGAATTTCCACACTGTGACTGTGACTGGAGACACCTGACAACCAGGAGGAAGGCCAAACCGAATTCCTCTTAGTATTGACTGGAGTGTTTTTGTCACACCAGTTTCATGCAAATGAAGAGCCCAAAGAAATATATAATTAAACTTTTCTAATCAAGTTTTTTTTTTAATTTCTTTTATTTAAATTAGAAATTATTTACCTTTAGTCAGTTTTCCTTATCATTTCTTACTCTGGGGGGAAGG
>NC_045752.1:14812434-14844901 GCF_008692095.1 Etheostoma spectabile | reverse complement strand
GGTTCCAGTTGCACAATTAAAAAAATTGCAGCTACATAATGATAAATAAATAATGGAACTCTGCACTGCTGAGTTAATTAGAAATGTTTATTAAACTTTTTTATTGGACACCTCCATTAGTTTTAAGCCCTAGGCAGCTGCCCATGATCAGGAAAAATGCCATACTCGACAGGAGACTGTCCTCCTGTCCATGGCGTAGAAAGGGTGTGGTCCATTACAGCAGTCAAAGCAGCTCCACTTCAAACTGTGGTTACACTTATACTAATGTCATTACAGTACAATAGAATAGAGATGATGGCTAAAAGCAAATGTTGGATCATTATAACATAATGATAGAAATTATGATAATTATACTTATAATAACCGTTATAATAACACTCATCACCATGGATAAATAAGCTGACACACACCACACCATATACTGTAGGTACATTGAAAAACGTAATTTGATGTGATCAATTGATGCACTTTTAAGTCAGTGCAGCAGTGCATTTTATTACTGCACAGAATTCTAAAACAAAACTATTACTGTAAAACTGATATATTCTCTTGTGTTTAAGCCCTAAATAGCAACACTGGTCTCTATTGCTTGAGTCAATTATTCAGTTGTTGAAAAAATAAATCAAAGAAGTACGAAACATTTCACACAAGTGAGCAAAAGCAAGTGTATAAAATTGAATAAAAATAGTATTGAATGATCACAAAACTCACTGTAATTTTATAGAAGATAGATCCATAAAAACCTTAGATTGTAAAATGATGATAAATAAATAAAATCTGATATGAAGTTTGAAACTTGTATATTCACAGTATTACATAGTACATGTTGTATCACTATGTCCACCAACAGTAAAACAGCTGCTCTCCAGTCCACGTCCATGTCTGAGCACTGCTCACATACCTCAGCCAAGTCTTCCTCTTTGCCTCGAGACTTTCTTAGGAAAATCCTGTAAGAGTAATTCTGCCAAATGTTATGTCCAATCAACAGTTCACTGATTAGTGCAGAGTGAAATATTGAAGAAATGTATTGATGGGATTTAGAGTGGGATTCAGTTTATTTACACTAAGCCATATCAACCCAGTGCTGAATCAGAAATAGCCGAGTGCAGTCAATAAGAAGCCCTGGAGGCAGAGAGCACGTCAGTAGAGTTTGCTTTTATAAAACTTGGCTGACAAAGATGCCATACAAGAATTCACAAATACAGATCAGATCGGTGTGGATGTTAACAGGGGTCAAATGCTGAATCTTTGACAAGAGGATCTCAGAGAAACATGCTCAGACTTACGGTTGTATTCCTTTTTTATTTAACCTAGTGCTGTTATGATCTGTGGTCAAAATGCATATCTCATTTTATCAGTGACATCCAAAAGGTGTAATGAAAAAACAATTTGAACTTTAGAACACCGCTGCAAACTACAACTAAAGGTTGTTGTGGCTTTAGATCTGAAACACTGAAATTATTGCCTTCTACGTTTGCCAGAACACAAGTGGATTTTTGCTTTGTCTAGATGACAGATGACAGTTGTGAGTTTAGGGGGCAGAAAGCGGCACAATGGCACGCAACAAAGGCCCCCAGCCAGACGCATGGTTGGCACCTTAACGGCCACTCAGGTTTTTTAAGAAATCATGGATTATGCAGGACATTTTCACACAGTGTGGAACTAGACCTCTGCTGTATAAACATAAATCTATTGCCAAAAGTATAAAGTAAACTGCTCCTTTTATACCTTTTTTTTTTTTAAATTCAGATGTGATGTGTATAGTATTTTTCAGTTAGCAAATTAGTAAAGGAACTTGAATTCTTACTTAGTTTTTGTATTGTTTTTTAAATTAATAGTTAGAATCAGATTTTGTGGACCCTTAGCATTTAAGTTGCTTATTTTGCTGTCAAAAATGGTTATAAAACAGTAAAAGAAAAGTTACAATCTTCAAATCTATTGATCATGACATATTGAAATTAATGTGTGTTCAACAATTTCTCATATGGTTCAAACATAAGTAGGTTTGTTAGTTCAGGCTAAGGGTGAAGCATGGAAACAAATAATGTTGTGTTGTCTCACAGTCAGGGAAGGTTTGGGTTTTTTGTTGAATTATTTTTGCTGTATTGTGTTCTCCAATTGTGTTTTTATTTGTGTTATGTCTCTGCATATAAATGTCTGGTCACACTAGGATTTAAAAATGTGAAATGTTGTGGCGAAATAAACTCCAGTGGATTGTAATGCAAAATTGAGCTGTGCAAATGCTATGCATTGAGTTTAACTTGTGTAATGAGCTAAGTCTTACCGTTTTAACCAATAGCAAGCTGTCTTGACAGTGACTAGGGCTGACAACGCCCACACATTGAATGTGAGACTCAACACAATTGACACTTTCCACACGCTCTCAAAGTCCATTAATAATTAAAAACAATCTTCAACATACAGAAGGTTACGGCCTGATTGCAACTTACTGTGGTGTTGTATTCAACATTATTAATGATGAATCATGTTTCAGATGTCCACCCTGTCTGTTGTCCGGATCATCAGCTGTCCATACTTTCTTTACAAGTCAATGGTTAGAGGACATGGGAGGCTCTATTTTCATGAGTGCGCGGCCAGATTGTTATGTCTGTAAAGCTTTTCTAATTTGAGTTAATAAGCACATTTGCAAGCAGCTGGAATGTTCAAGGACTAAAGGCAGGACCAAAGTCAAGTCCACCTTTGTCGAGTCCAAGGCCAGGACTAGTCGAGACTGAGTCAAGACCAAGTCCAAAGAGATTAGAGTCCAAGACAAGACCGAGTCCAAATGAGACAGAAAAAAAGAATCCTCTTCAAGACGACTAACTTTCTTGTTCATAATTTGTGTTGTGAGACACAATATATCTTCTACTTAAAGATGATACATTATTCTTTGTAAGAATCAAAAAGCAAGTGCACAGTTACACAATATAGGATCAAATTAGGGCATTTTATTTACTTAAAAAAAAAATGGAAATGGTTTCCAGTCTTGAACTTAAGACTTGTCCTGAAGAATTTATAGCAGCTGAATTCTGACATTGTGTCTGTGGCCAAATATGATGCAGCCTGGCGTATTCCAGGCAACCAATCTTAATGCCTGTTCTAGATGGATGTTTATCTAATACCCGTTTACTGAACAAGCGCACTTCATCAATAGTTTTGTTTTTGAAGGAGGAAGTCACTTTAGAACAACAGCATATAGTGCTGGACTCGGTCGAGACCAGCTAGAACATTTGGCGAGTCCAAGGCAACATGTAGCTGAAAGTGAAAAGGCCGAGAACAGACCTTGTTTCCTTCATTGGCACAGATTCTCCTGGCAACACTGAGGTGTCAGACCAGGTCCACAGTTTGACAGTGAGGTATTCTCTGCCTTTTGTTTAGGCTGTCAAAACGGATATATTTGAAAGGGAAGAAAAGGTGCAAACGAATAGTTTATGAAAAAGCATGCATTTTGCATACAGTAGTAGCCATCGGTTAAATTAAAATATATTAAAATATTATGATGTGAGACTTTGATTATCCAGTCCTCAGTCTTACTTTCAGCTTTGTTACTAGTTTGATCTGTATCATCAAGTTCTCTTGGTAGAAATTCAAAAGTAAACCTGTTTTTGTCATTAATTATGCTGAAAAAGAAATGCCCCGAAGCATGCCTATTCTCCGCCTCACTAATCAGTAGACATGGCACATTTTCTCTCTCATTGCCATGCACACTATAACTAACAGTCAAATTCCATCCAAAATCACTTATACCCCCCATATATTCATGTGTCACCCTGCATGTTGACTAGGTGATGTGTTACTGGTCTGCCTCGATGGATTTATTACTGCATAATCAGCAGGCATAGTTTGGTGGCGCTATAGATGGATGAAAGAATCTCACTAGATCCCATCTCTGTGAGGATTTTAGTCCTGATGATGGTGAAAGAACTTAAAGGCCCCATGACATGGTGCTCTTTGGATGCCTTTAAATAGACCTTAGTGGCCTCCTAATACTGTATCTGAAGTATCTTTCCCAAAATGAAGCCTTGTTTTAAAATTACAGCCACTAGAGCCAGTCCCACAATGAGCTTTCCTTCCTTTCTTTTCCTGGTGCCATTTCTGAGTCTGTAGCTTTTTGAGGATTATGATTTCATAAGGGGCAAGATTCCAGATCGGCCCATCTGAGCTTTCATTTTCTCAAAGGCAGAGCAGGATACCCAGGGCTCAGTTTACACCTAACACTATTTTAGCCACTGGGGGACCATAGGCAGGCTGGTGGAACGCATATTAATGTTAAAAAAAAAAAAAAAATCACCTTCAAGCAGCTACATCTGACTGGGTTGTGTTCTCCGTACATTGATCCAACAGCTGTATGTCACTTTGATTAATTGCTGCCTTTGGAGCTCTTCAATCATAGTACTTTCATCCCTTCTGACATTGCCCACATTATTGTATGCTCTCAAAGGTGTTTGCATTAATTGAAAGGGATCTTAATGATATTCTGTGTAATGTAATTCCATCCGTTGCTCACTGTATCTCTGCAGTACAGTAAAAGAGATGCTCTATGCTTACAGAGCTTTTTTTTCTTTTCTTTTTTAAGACTACCAAACATACAATTAGAGATGCTTTATAGTCATTCAAATAACAGCACAATGTTAATTTGGGTCAAGCACACTGCCTGACAAAAATAAATTGCACCCTTGTTTAAGCAAAAAATGCCGTTTAAGTCCAGTGAAAATCACCCCTGGAGAGTCGCTGGGTCAGTACACAGGCAGCGGAACACACGATTTTAACAAGCCCATTGCAGATACAGTATAAAAAGACATGCTCACTAGAGGATTTGTTAGGAAGGCTGACTTTGTAACAGCTAACCTTGAGGTGTGTGTGTATGACTCTCTCTCTCTCTCTCTCTCTCTCTCTCTCTCTCTCTCTCTCTCTCTCTCTCTCTCTCTCTCTCTCTCTCTCTCTCTCTCTCTCTCTCTCTCTCTCTCTCTCTCTCTCTCGAACTGTTTGGGAGCTGTCTTAGAGGATTTCCCTCTTCATGCTGTGCATTCGATGCCTCCTGTTGTTTCTGTGTTTATCAGCCTTCACTTCATAAACCTGCACAACATCCCCCTGCTTTTTATGTGCACTAGCATAATGTTCAACATACCTATGCAAATTATTCCTGATGTTGCCAAATCTGGGATTGCTTAACCATCACATAAAGTTGTCCATGTTACATAGTGACAACTATCTCTGAGTCTAAATGTATTGGCAGCCTGTCAGTGCACTGAAATGAAATGTCAAAAAGTTTACTATTATATAAAAAATTATATTTTGCTAAGGAGTGCAATCTCTCTTTAGACGATGATGATCAGCACCCCATCTACTGGGATCTTGCTTTTGTCAGAAAAGCACTGCACTTAACCTCACGGCATGCCAAGGAGAGATCAGAATTAAAAATTGTACCCAAATTATGCCAAATTTAAAATAACTTACATTGTAAAATAATCCTCATTTCTTCTTAAAATGGAACTGCAAGGTGCATAATTTTGACTATCTCTTGCCAATTTAGAGATGTTATAACGGTTTTTTTCTTGGGTTCTGTTAAGTTCTTTTAGTAGATTTGTCAGGGTTTTGCAGGCCAAAATCTGGCCTCCAAGGCAACTAGTAGAACCTCTAGGAAGTTATTGCTCTCAGCTAAGCTAAATGCCCCGTAAAACTGCTGAATTACCTTTTTACACTTTGGTTTTTGTATGGATGAAACAGTCAAGCTATGAGATGTTAATATGTGGGCTTTAGAAGTGCTGGTGGTGGTTAGTTGGTTTTATTATATTTGGGCAGATCTGGGCTAACTATCTCCCCCCGTTTCCAGTCGTTGTGCTAAGCTATGCTAACTGGCTACTGTACATTTATCATACAAGAACGAGCGTGAAATTGATCTCCCATCTAACTTTTAAGCTTTTTCAACTACAGTATATTCATGTGCACTCCCACACTGTTAAAAAAAAATGTTTCCTTATTATTGACTCATGAAGTGCCTCTCCAGAGTATCTTTTGGGAAGACGTTTTATAACTAGGTGTCAAAAGCCTATCAAGCTCATGAAAGGTGTTCCACTGCATGTAATACAGTACAAGTCTTACCGCTTAAAGTTACTTGACAGAAGTAACGAGCAGCTTGAGCTAGACTTTGTGCAAGATGTCTTTCAATCTTCCCCACCCCTCCTGTCTAATTCTGACCTCTATCCTCCTTCAGGTCCAACTGTTTTGAAGTATTCACCTTGGATGGAGCCAGCACCAATATCCTTCAATTTTGCACTGGAGCAGAAAGCACGGACTGGCTCCAAGCAATATCTACAAATATCAATGACTTGACACAGGAGAACGTAAGTCCATCTCTAAACACTGGAGGCTTGCCTGGATCTTCCTGTGAGTCTTTATTGAAAATAAATGTGATTTCTCACCTATTTGTGATGATTTCCAAATGGGTGAGCTTAATTGAACTCTTTTGACATCCTGTAATTTAACCAAGGGAATAATTTCAGTTTAATCACTCCTAACAGTGGGTACGTTTTGTATTGGTTCTTTGAGAGTCAGGTATCTTATCAATCTATCTATTGATTTGTCTATCTTAATCACAATGGGCAGATTATTAGATTATGGTATTACAACATTTCAGATAGTGAATTTCATCCTTTTATCCACTTGTGGCCTTTTTAAAGTCGATAACACCATCTTAATAAAAGCATACAATAAATGTTTGCCCACAGTTATTACATGTATTTTCCCTTGTGATTTTTCACAGCCACAAAGGCAACAGTGCAACGTGGTTTTAATAGACCATTCCTGTCAAGCACTCATTGAGTCACAGTGGCACCTCTCCCACTCTGCTGACACAAAAAAGTGTTTCTCTCATGCCTAATTAATGACTGCAAAGCAGTCATTCTGCATGTGCCGCTCAAACTCATTTCCTCCTATTTCACTTTGATTATCACAGTGATGATGTGATTCATTTTTGGTAAGGATGAAGACGTACTATATGCCTGTGCTCGTCGATTGCACAGCTGCCTTTTTTAAAAAGTGTGATTAATTCATGCCTGCATCACCTAATTACGGATGTAGGGTGTGATTGCTAAATGGCCAATCAGGATGTAATTGTATGCTGGCTTTTGGAGAGAGCGGAACTTTTGTTTTAATGACCTACAACCTTCAAAAAGACTTTGTGAAACCCTTGGGGTCTGTCATGTGCTTTTTCTGTGGATGACTGTCATCTGGCAGGGTGGGGGACTACTTTATGCTGTTTGATGTTCTTTTAGATGGACCAAAGCAGAATGAATTGGACAGCTTTTTAGTACCTAATTATGTAAGGGTTTCATGGGACAATTTTTCATGTGACTTTGTAACTGAGGTGAGGCGATACAGGAGCAGAGATCATGCTGAGCGTGATATGCTGACATAGCAGGGGTCTATTCAGTCTGAAAATGTTTGCGACATTTTTCATCATCATAGCCTCCAAAATACATATTGCAAAAGGTAAACAATGTTTCTAAGACTCTAACTTTATACTTACTTGGAGCCTCAAGGTAGTTTTCGCATTACATTTTTCAAATGTATTGTAAAGCATCTCACACATTTTGAGTCTTTCTGCTGACTGAACCTTTTTAAATGAAAAAACAGCATATATTCATATCCACTTATATGTATACTATATTTTACTGTGTATATATGTTTAGCCACTACATACATAATTTTTTTATGGCACAAACTTTCACATCTAGAAATGAATGTCAGTTGCTATGCTTGTACACAAGTGGTTAGCAAACCTAAAGTCACTGGATAGACAGAATATACATATATGTGTGAATAGTTTACACAAAATTAAAAAAATGTTATATCATCTGTCAAGCTTCTTTAGATCTGCAGATTTATAACAAATGTATATTTAGGTTGTGGTGATGTACAGTATGTGTCATGACTCACTCACGACTATCTTTCAACCATATTCCCAAGAAGTCAGGAGGATATCATTTAATACATATAATTACATATTTAATATTTTTTTGTAAAACTTCATATGTCACGTTTTTTTTTTTTTCTCTTACAGATAAAAATCGTCAACAAATACTGCTCTTCAGATGACCAGGTAGGCTGACAGTAGCCTAACTCGGCATACCAGTCCAACAAAAATCACTGCTGGCAGTTCTAAGGATACCTTTTATTTGGTACTGCTAGTAGAGAAATAGACAGTAAAGGCTTTGGGAGGTCAGAATTAAATCTCTCCTTGAAAGTATCATGGACTTATTGGCTCAATGGCTGAAAGAAAGCGTTTCATATATATCTCCAGATGGAGAGATGTTGTGGAGAGCCTTGTTCAAACTTTCCATTCCCAGCCTGCACAGCCTTCTTTGCAGGAAATGTTATACAGGTGTACATTTTTGTATTTTCTGCATACAGTTGCAGCTGTCATGGCAGCTCCGAGTGTATCCATCGGCAATGAACAGCTTATAAACAATTTTGGAACACCTAAAGCCGATTTAAGCTTCTGCGTTAAATTGACACTGTGGGTATGTACGTGGAGATACCAACCCCACGCTGTAGCCTGATGCACACCTCAGGCTAAAATAATGTAACTATATGTTGCGGCTGCTTTTTGCGGATGATGTGGTCCTGATGGCATTGTCGGCCTTCAGCACTCACTGGATCTGTTCTCAGCTGAGGGTGAAGCTGCTGGGATGAGGATCCGCATCTCTAAATCTGAGGCCATGGTTCTCCCGCTGCTCCTTTGCATCGAAAGGATCCAGTTAAGGTGGTTCAGGCATCTGGTAAGGACGCCTCCTGGGTGCCTCCCTTGGGAGGTGTTTCAGGCACGGCCAGCTAGGAGGGGGCCTCGGGGAAGACGAGGGATTATATCTCCGCCCTGGCCTAGAAACGCCTCGGGATCCCCCATTAGGAGCTGGTTAATGTGGCTCGGTAAAGGGAAGTTTGGGGTACGCTAATCCATGCATACAAACATGCTGGCCCTGCTATTCTCTTAAGAGATTCTAATAGATTGACGCACACACCAACGCACAAGTATAAACTAACATAGGCTACGGCGAAAACTGCATGGAGCCTCGGCAGAACCTTAATTTAGCCTTTAGTCAGTCAGATGGTCAGGAAGGAGTCAGGACCAGCATGTGGGAATTGATGTGCATTATTCATCACAAGATGTAGTGTAGATGGAGTGTAGCAGATGAAGCAGCACAGCACATACAGCACAAATATGCTGCTAAGAGGAAAGCAGAGAAACATCCCAAGTCAATCTGAGGTAGATACAAGGTTAACTGTTGCATTTCAGCTGAGACTGCAACACCACTTTACAGTGCGGTATCTGTTAGATGTTTCCTGTAAAAGATGTCTCACTGTAATTCTTTAACTCGTTTGATTGTTCACATTTTCCTGTTCTGCTCTGTCTGGCCTGTTGATTGACCATGTACAGATGTCTATTGTGTGTATTTTTTTTTTTTTTACAGTTCTCTAAAATAGTAAACATGTCAATGTCATCCTCCATCTCTGCAGATTGTTCACATGGGCTGGGCATGTGAAAGCCCAGAGGGAAGTGCTGCTGGTAGAACCTCAACCTTCAAGTTCCTGGCACTGAGAGGACCATATTTTCATATCTTCAGAAGCCCCCCGGTAACTAAGTTTTATTTGAAAGTTGATTAACTTTTATTTTTTTCTTTCAGATCGGATTTTAAGCTCATTTGAAAAGGTTTTGTTCAAAATTGGAAGCTAATGACAAAATTAGACTTTAACAGGTGCAAATGATTAAAACTGGGAATTCAGCTTAGCATAAGAATGTGTTCAGGGCCTTTTGAAATTGTTTTTGAACGTAACAAGTGTGATGATTTTATGCTGCTGTTCACTGGTGTGTGATTGTCCCCCACTGTGCTGTATGGTCTGTGTTGTTGAAGCAAGTTGGCAGCATCTGTAAAATACTGGATGCTTCGGTTATCATTGAATAAGAGAAGACAGGCATGCAGTAACTGGTGCTGAATTTATATTTGTTGTGATCATGGCTGACTGTTATGTGACAGTGAAACAAGGTTCAGTGTTTTAATTTTTACAATAGGATGATGATTAGATCTGTCAACATGTATCCCAGTGGATGCATTGAATTGCTAGTTAAGCAAGAGGTGTAAGTATTAAAGGCCCCTAGCACATTGTGTTTTTTTTTTCCCAGCGATACTTTACAACAGTTTGGAAATTAATTGATAAGTAGTATTAGCTGAACCAGTGTTTAGTTGTACAGACCCTGCTAGCTCACGGCCCTCTCTTCCGGATTTACAGCCCCCTCTCTTGGCTTAAAATAACTCACCATTTTCAGCTAGCGCTGAAAAGGCTACCTCCGGTAACGTTAGCAGATAGCAAGGTTAGCATTGCTGCGTTTGCCAGAACCAGTCGCTATCACTATTCTGGCTGTGTCCCAATTGTTTTTGCAAGTAAGTAAACAACTCAAGTACAGCTATATAATTCAACGTGAGTACACAAATGTTGAAATGACATTTGTGTAGCCATGATAAATTAGCCTGAAGCTAATGCTTTCCTGTTCAGGAGGAAAATAACCAACTCTGCGTCCCTTTGGGCTCTTAACTTTCTCAATCTTTTATATACATCTCCAATATTTACCTGGGGTTTGTTACGTCTCTGGTTACGCAACTGTTAGAAACATGCCGTTTTGCTTTTTTTGGGGTTGGGTAGAATCTATCTCCGTTGATCCTGTTGACACATGATGACGATAGAGAAGCAACCAAGCAGCTTCTTGTTTACATTCAACATTAGTGGCCACCGAAACGCATAGACAGTACAAAAAAATATAGTATTGGAAAAGCACAGCACCCCGGTGAGTCATTTGAACTACGCCCAATGGTCACGCCTCTTGTGCAGAGAAAATACAGAGCAGACTCCGCAGACCAAAGCTCAATCTCAAATCTATTGAGCTTGACTTGGTCTGGTGATAGCCAGGCTAATCTCCACTGACAGCAACTTTAAGTAATAAGTCCTTTTTGGGTTAACTTGTCAGAAGACCCCTAAGACTTAGCATGTTACTGATATTAAATCTGCATTGTTAAATATGAATGAACATATCAAATGTGAAATGAACCTAAACTTTACTGTACAATTTATAGGGGTGTTCCAGACTAAGAATTAATATTGTCAACCTGATTGGTAAAGTCTTGCCTACTGTTGAATCAGCGAAAGCCGTGGGCTGAGTCATTATATTTTCGGTTTGTCTATCCGTCCTTCTAATTTTCAAGATTGCGACAAATTTGGCACAAACATCCACTTGGGCTTAAGGATGAATTGATTTGATTTTGGAGGTCAAAGGTCAAGGTCACGATGAGTGCCAAAAACTTATTTTAGGCCATAACTCAAAGAACTCATACCCAAATTACAACATTTCACACAAATGTCTAATAGGAAAAAATAAAGTGATAACATTTTAAATCCAAAAGGTCAACTTCACTGTAAAATCATAATGTTTTGCATAAATGCTTTTCTTGCTATTATTCAACTACATACTGTACCTCAGGAACAGAAGGGGGAGATGATTGGTTCGATTCAGAAACCAACAAAAAAATCACTCAATACCATTTTATTAAATTGCTTACAAGTCTCCAGGGTTTTTTGTGCATAGAGATGTTCAACATTCAAAATGTCTATTTTCAGCAGCCAGCCTCCCTCTCATCCAATGCTGATATATTTTACACATGCTGGTTCTGTTGTTGTGCAGTGTTTTGGAGAGACGAGTGTGAAATGCTTGCTAGTTTAAGGGAATAGTAAGACATTTTGTAAAATATTCTTATTTGTTTTCTTGCTGAGAGAAGAATGATAGCACTCTTATTTCTGCACTGTTAATATAAAGGCCCTGCTTAGGATGGATAGCTTAGTTAAGCAAAACTGGGCAAAGTTACATACGGCAGTCTCTGCTGGTTGCCTGGCAACCTCACGGGGACAAAAAAAAACGAAGCTATTGTGCACGGCCCAAAAAAATTGTCAGGGACATCATCTCCCATAAAACCATAAGTTGAGGGGTTTTGTTGCACTTCAGTTTTCTTATGGATGAAACTAACTATATGAGTTCCAGTATTGTGCTAAGCTAACTGGCTGCTGGCTGTAGCTTCATATCAACCATACAGATACGGGCGGCTGTGGCTCAGTGGTAGAGCGGTTGCCTGCCAACCGGAAGGTTGGTGGTTTGATCCCCGCCCCTGCAGTCATTGTCGAAGTGTCCTTGGGCAAGACACTGAACCCCGAGTTGCCCCCGGTGCTGCGCATCGGAGTGTGAATGTGTGTGAATGTTTATCTGATGAGCAGGTGGCACCTTGTACGGCAGCCCCGGCCACAGTGTATGAATGTGTGTGAATGGTGAATGTTTCCTGTAGATGTAAAAGCGCTTTGAGCAGTTGTTAAGACTGGAAAAGCGCTATATAAATACAGCACATTTACAGATATGAGCGTTGTTTTAAACTTATTTCACTCACAGCAAGAAAGACATTTCTCAAAATGTCAAACCTTTCTTAAAGATGGGCCCCTCATGGGTTCTGTGAAACAGAGTGTTGCTGTTTCTCAGCCAGCAGTCCATTTTCCTTTTTTGGAGAATTCTGCCAATCCATCCCATTGACACTGGCCTCTTTGGAGGAAAAGAAGTGCTTTTTCTCAGCAGGATAACGTGAATGCTTGATGCAACTTTTGTTTCTAACTCCAACTGTTGGTTCAGTGGCAGACTCTCAAACTGAGTTTACTGATAACATCAAACAGGCCAGTTTGGAGGCAGGCTGCCTTTCGTTCTGCATGGCGCATCGCCACAGCAAAGAGAAAACTACCGATGTTTTAACAGCATTGTGGGTGGTGCCTGTGTATTCTTTTATCAATGTTCTGTACAAAAGTTTCCAAAGTCTTGTTGGATTTAAATGTGCATGTGTTAAAAAATCTTACTTATGTGAATACTTAGTTGTACGTAAACTGTCTATTGCTCTTTCTCTTTTAACATCTCTTCAAAGACACATGTTAACATAAGGGAATGTTCTTAAAGGAGTAATATATGGTACAAAAGTTGTCTACATGCTGCAGGAAATGTTTCTGATTTCTCTTTTAAACTGAACATGCCACAGGCAATGAATGTTTTTTTTCCAGATGCAGAGACTGTGAAGTTGGTAGGGAGAGCAGCAGTAAAATATGGAACTGCAGAGCAGTTGTTTCACTTGACACAGATCAATCAAACGGGACTAACAAATCATGTTGACGAGTTGTTAGTGAGAGAAGTCATTATCCATTATTCTAATGGGTTGCATTCAACATAATGGATGCATGGTTCCATGAACAAAAGCATTATGCAGCTGGTGGGTTGCGTAATGCCAGAACTGTCCACCAGCTTTTGTTGAAATACGGCATTAGCCAATATCCCTGAGGTAGAGAGGACTTGAATATGTAAAAGGATAGCATAAGTGCATGTTGTTTAAATGACACAAGCCCTGAAAAAAACAAAATGGTCTGAGTGGCCTCTTGTCGGTCTTGGTTAGTATCCGTGCTATGTAAAAGGGAAAGTGCTCATTGTAGCATTCTGCAAACTTTTAGCATTTGTTTTAACCTAGAGATGTTTGAAACACCACACTAATGATTTATTTTCATCACAGTTAGATATGGTTATTGGATCTGGTCTGTGACCCTGGGTTTGCAAAGGGTAACTTAAGTACTGTGAAAGCTATATCTCTCGTTGAGCATTCTATTAACCTGTCTTTCTAAAAATGTGAAATGTGTTCCCTGGGCTAACCCGCCAATGAGTATTTATTACGGCACATAGAAGTTGAACATTGGTTACCCCGGCAAAGTTGAACAGCAATCATTCTGTTTGCATATTTTAGTTTAAATCCATTATGTCTGTATATAGTAATTCTATTGTAATTCTTCCAACTTTTTAGCTGTAATTTCTGCATTCTAAAAAATAAAAACACTCCTCCCGTGCTCTTCCTACTGCAAAATGTCTGCTGGATTCTTGATTATTTTACAAATTCCAATGTGATTTTAAATGATTGATGATTTGATTTTCTTCCATCTAATATAAAACCTGGATTTACATGTCTCTCTACAGTAAAAATTATGTGATGTGGGATCTTTAAATAAGTTGTCACTACAATAGTACTTTGTATCTATACTTTTAAAGATGTATACTTTTATTACTTAACTACCTGTTTTTGATGTGCTATATGTGCTGATTTTACTGTAAAATGTCTGAGTACCATGTAAAGCACTGTATAAATAAAATGTGTTATTATGTTTGATTGAATATACCTGCGCAAATGGCAACAGGATACATCCATTTTGTTACCCGACACTGGCATTCATCCAGGCATTCACACAGCCAATCTACCTGCAGAGCTTTCATTTGCATTTAGTATTTGAAGGTGCTTCTAACAAGTGCAAAACAGCTTGTTTTCATATGCTGCCTCTCCATCTCACATTCCTTGATGTTTGTTTCTTAGATCAGTGCTGCTGACTGGGGACAAGCTGAAACAACATATAACCTCTATGAGGTTCTTTTCAAGGTCCACAAGGTATGTTAATGGCAGTGTGCTGTGATGTGCATCAGAGATGATAAACATTTTGATTTTTATCTTTGTATAGATGGTTGCTTTTAATCACATAGAAGAGTGTTTCAGCGAGTCTCTCTTGACCTAATGTGATATTCCTGCTCCACAAACAAGGGAATGTAAACAGTGAAGGTTCCTTTGCTTAACCTGAGAATAAAGGAATTTACTAACCCCCCCCCCTTAATTATGCATTAAAAAAAGTAAAGCGAAAGCAAAAAGAAATTTCCCAACATGTTATAATTAAAATGTGTCACAGCTGTGGATGGCGGAGGACTGCTGGCTCCAGGCGAGGCTCTACTTGGGGCTTGAACATTCTCCTGAACAGCAAGACAATGAGTCTTTGTGCTTCAGTATTCTGGTCGGCCACGGCCAGAGCCACACCTTCAGGGTAGAACTGGCCACGGACCTGGCTATCTGGGAGAAGTCCTTCCAACGAGCGGTCTTCTTGGAGGTGCAGCGAATACGAGTGAGTATTTCCATTTATAATGTGGCAGATTCTTCTATTGCTAAACTTAAGAGACAATCTGTTTTAGATATCTGTTTTTAAAATTTGCTTACTGAATTATGGTAAACTTCACCCTATCTTGCTAGGGTCCAGATCTTTGTACTCATCTTCCAACAGCTGGTTTCTTGATCAGGCTTTAAGGTTCTTAATTACTTATTTGCACAACAAAAACATAGTCGTTTTGTAATGAGAACGTTAGGCCTCAGGGACATCCAACATCACACGTGATGGAGATGGTGGGGTGAGTCCAGGTCAGAGCCTCGCTGATGGGAACCCCGAGGAACCTGAAACTGCTGACTCTCTTTACTGTAGTCCAGTTGATGGAGATGGGGGTGTGTCTCTGTTGCTCCTTAAAGTCTAAAATTGGCTCCTTTTGTTTAGGTTACATTAAGATGGAAGTTGTCGTCTTGGCACTAAAGATGTCAGGGCTCTGACCTCCTCTCTGTAGGCCGTCTCGTCGCTGTAGGTGATCAGGACGATGACGGATGTGTTGTCAGCAAACTTTATGATGGTTTTGGAGCCGTGTGTGGCCATGTAGTCATGCGTGAAAAGGGAGTACAGAAGAGCTCTGAGGATACAGCCCCGGTGTTTGAGTGTCAGGGTGCAGGATGAGGCGGAACCAATCCCCACTGCATGGGGCCCTCCCGTCAGGATCCAATCACAGATTGTAGTGATGATGAGCTCGGTGACGAGCTTGGAGGGCACAATGGTGTCGAATGCTGAACTATAGTCTATGAACAACATTATCGCATGTGTGTTCATCTGTTCTGTTGGAAGAGGGCAGTGTAGACGGCGAGGGAGATGTCGTCACTTGATTTATTAGGCCTGTATGCAAACTGTAGTGAATAAAGGTTTTGACTAACTGCTCAAAGCAGTTGGGTGCTTCTGGGCGGTAGTCATTCAGGCGTAGGGCTTTTGTCTTTTTGGGGACAGGTACAATGGTAGTCTTCTTGAAACATGTGCAGACTACCAACTGGAGAAGTGAGAGGTTGAAAATGTCTGTGAAAACATCAAGCAGTTGATCTGCACACACCGTGAGAGCTCAGCCAGGGATGCCATCGGGCCAGGCGCCTTTTGTGTTTTATTCTTCTAGTGTTTTATCACACCTGCTGTTTTTCTTTCATTAATGTCCCTGCCCAGCTCCTAGGCTGCAACAAAAACGGGGAGAACACAAGGGTAGCCTGCCAAACAAATGTATTTATTATAAACAGACCAATTAATAATTACCATAAGAAACATAACCTAAACACCAGCACTAAATAAGGAAGAGACCCCAGAACACAGAAAACAGGGACAGCTAATGGCAGGGAGGCTGGGGTCATCACATTACAGATATTGACACACTGTACTGAAAATAAATATTAACCATGACAATTATTTGTAAAAACTGTTCCTGGCTCACCCCTGTGCTGTAACTTGACTACTTCTATTTAATGACCTTCGGCTAACTTTGAGCTCTGTGATGCCGCTGATGTGTGTTGTCCTTTAGCCTTATGCTGGCCAGTACCCTATTATATCACAAATTGACTAAAAAATACAATTATCTACTGTAACTCCTAATTTCAACACAAGTTGATTGATTGATTACATATATACGAAAAAGCAGATTAGATTGTGAAGAAAAAAAATATAGCTAACAAACCAACCATAACGTAAACATTTCAGTTCTTTCTTTCTGAATGATAGTGTTGCATACACTGTAGATAACAACTGGAAGTGTAAAATATTTTTCGGAACAGTATTACCTATTCCTAATAACATTTCTAATCAGTACTGTCCTTGCCTACCAATTTAATGCTTCATCAGTGAGAAGTGATTTAATGTGACAAAAAGTCTTTTCTGTAGACACATCATAGGTTATGTGCTTTAATTTTTCTTATTAAGAAATTAATTGAATTTAAAATTGACAGCTAGGCAGCACTCGGGTTTTCCATAAATGTTATTGTTACTTTAAATGTGTTTAGCTTAAGTCACCTAAAAAATTAGTCCTCACATCAATGAGCCATTAAATTGCCTCTTAACAAATATGTTTAAAAGTGTAAAGGCTATCAACTGTTGAGTGCATTGTTAAGCGATTCTCAGCAACAGCTGTCTCGTGTCCATCAATAGGCTCCAACACGAACACTCTTTAGAAATGTATGAGTTCAGGCCTTCCTTTTCCAGGTTTCTCTGTCTTTATGTTCTTTATGTTTAATTTTTCATTATTTACTTCACGATGCTTCCAATTACAGTCCAGCACTTACATGCAGGGCCAAACACACCACCTTGCACTGCAGTTAAGTTAGACTGCATACAATTTATGACTTCTTATTATTTATGTTTGATACCTGTCTAATGTGCTATTATTTATTTTTACTGCTGCGAGTCAGTTCGCTCAAATACACTACTCTTGCTACTTTCAATAGAATACAACTGGGAAATACCAATAGAAACATTTGTGTGTGATTTGTTTTTGTTTTCAAAGCCTAATTTACGAGTACACATACACGGTTATTACACGGTTTGTTTCCCTATGTCACAGCAGTCAAATTATACACAAACAAATACAGTACATGGAGTTTCCTGTTCTTTTCCGACATAATTATGCCAGTTTATTTGTATGTGTGTAAATATCCTTAAAGCTTCTGTGATATCTGTATTTTGTGATTTGTTAAGCAGATTACCCTCTGACTATATAATTAACTAAGCTAAACATCTTGATTAGTCTTTACAGTTGCCTAGATGTTTTCTGTATTTATTGTAAATAATGGAGCTGGAACCTCTTGAATTAACTCATTACGTTCACTCATTAAGTTTGAGATCGTTATAAACAAATTGTAGGTATCTTTTAATCTCTACAAATGTATACAAAGGTTTGTAATCAACTTTTTATTTCACCAATAAAGAGTACAAGACAGATAAGACACCAGACAGCATAACTTACAATTGCATTATTTAAATATACATAGCAGAACATACAAACTAAACTAAGACAACAAGAAAAATGGATACTATTAATAATACAAACATGTATAGAAATAAAAGAAATGTATGTAATAAAAACAAGGGAGGAAGGAAGGGTGACAAAGCTGGTAAGAGCTACATTGGTAGACCTTTATTTACACTTCTTATCTTTTTTTTTTTTAAATGAGTCATCTACTGTAAGTAACTCAATTATAACCACAGGCGTAGGGTTCCTTGATAAAAACACAATTAGAATTATTTTTATGGTAAATAGCGTTTTAAGCTACCACATTGCCATGATCACACATTGTATTCAGGAATTAAGAAAGTACGCCACATGTCAGGTCAGACTCTTCATTAAATGGCCAGCAATGCTTTTTAGATTTTAACCCCATTCCCACCCTTTCACTCTTCAAATGCGGCCAACCATAGATAAAGGCTAAAAATGCTATGAAGCCTGAGGCCCTTGTTGCTCTGGACCCTTTAAAAAGGGATTTATAAATATTGCAGCAGAGCACCTGTCAGAAGATATTCCAATCACTAGTAGACCAAAATCCTTTCTGGGTCAACATGGGAACCAGATATAATTAAATGGCTTCACCAGTTGTCCTTTGGAATAGTATATGTGAGTATTATCCTAGCAGCATGGTTGACTCTGGCACGGGACACTGGCTCTTTAGCGAAAAACGTCAATCTCAAAGTCTTCTGGGCCATTTATAATCCCTTTTTATGTTTGGAGGGCTCATGTGGTCACTGAGAGTTTAGAGTCATAATTCTACCGGACTCAATTACATCCTCCAGTTATTTCTGCACATGCTAATCCTCCATCTTAAAAAACATCTTTAAATGTAGAGGGGACCTGTATGTTTTTATATACACCAACATGACATTTTTATTAGTGTACAAGTGAAACTAACCTCAGGCAGATAAAATGATGGATCTCTTATTATTTGCCTCTCCTGTGCTGCTTAGGTGTGGCAAGCTTTTTAATCCTGTTTTGTGTTTTTTTTTTAGCCCTTGTGTTTCTGAGTGTAGTTCTGTTGACAAATGTCTATTCAATCTAAGAACCTACTCTTGAAGACCCAGCGTAATGGCCATTAAAGTACTGTTAGTCTATATCGACGACGTTACACTTCCAGGATTGTTCAGGAATTGACGGAAATTCCACCGGATGTCCCTTTTTCAGGATGTCCTCTCTGTGTTGGCATTCTAGACTCTGCTCGATTTATAAGGACTATGGCTAACTACTCCTCAGATCTCTGCAGGCTAAATCGAGACAGCTAGCTCCACCATCTGTCAAATCTGTGTTTTCTGTTGCACGACTTCAAACTCAATCAATATTTAATTGACAAGTTTGCCTGTGTTCTCTAGACTCCTGCATGTGCGTGATTTGAAATGAAGTGGAATTAGTGTTGACTTGAAACACTCCCTGTGACCACCAACATGTTGTGGTAACACACTGTCATTGTAACAAGGGGAATTACTAAACAAAATATTTAATTGATGTGTTGACTTAGCAGTTACAAACACGCTCAACATGCTCAATGCTGTGTGGGCACCGCACTATCTAAGCACTGTATGCTGTAATTTCCCTCAGCACTAAATGGGGGAAAAAAATGAACTTTTATGAGTAAGCTTTTTCACAATGTAATTATTTACAAAATTCTACAATGTTTGAAGAAATGAACTCTCATAGTTGCACTTCACAACAACAGTACCACAAAAGGCCTCCAACAAAGTGTGTGTGTGTGTGTGTGTGTGTGTGTGTGTGTGTGTGTGGTGTGCTAAGAACAAGATGTATGGTAGCCCATGTAGTGGCCTTTATGAAAGCTGATATCTTAAACTTTAATTTTCATTTCATTGTCCAGAGTTTGTCTCCTCTGTTTACCTTCTGTGCTACATGATATCTGGATCCATTACAGTAGAATAACAAAGAAGCACAGGAGCAAAGCACTCACCACGCTAAGGGCTCCTGCACACTGCCTGCATGGCGTGTCAGTTACGTGGCGGCTGCGTGGCATCTTTTCGCACCAGAAACATGTCTAATGTGGCACTGTAGCCTTGTCCGTACGCATGGATGTTTCCCAGTGATAAAATGAATAGCAGTTTTTTAATTTTATTATGTCAATTTTTGTGTGTGTGGATGTTGTATGATGTATGTATGTATGTAGAGTATATTATAGTAATATATATATATATATATATATATATATATATATATATATATAATCTCTTTTCAACTCCATAAAGTCCATGTTATTTTATCAGAATCCAATTAAACTACAACTTAAAAATGAGTTCAACAGAGAATGCAATTTATGAAATGTATTTGTCAAAATGACATAGAAACATCTTTTCATATTCTATTTTGCCTGAAAACGCTTCCAACAAGCTTGGGTGTTGCGTGAAAAATTGACGTTGGTTGCGCCTAAGACATGCGTGTCATGCAGGCGGTGTGTAAACTATAACCTATTAACATGGGGGCCAAAACAAAAATGGACACGCCACGTAGGCAGTGTGCAGGAGCCCTAAAAGTCTTGAAGGATCACCTTCTGAGCCAAAGGAAGAAGTAAGTTAGAAAGTCCAAGTGAACTGGTTGGATGGTGTTTAGGGAATGTTAATCTATTGATTCTATTTATTTTATTTATATCGCTTGCTGTCAAAAGCGAAAGCAGGTGTGTTCTTCCAGCACAGAGGCAAAAACAAGCTGCAAGATAGATGGATGGACATGTTACCCTTTTTCTCTTTTGCTGTAACAGTATCGAGTCCTGATGCAGAACTCCTCTGCTGCACAACACATTAGCTTCAAAGGGGGAATGATATTATGCAAAAGTGTCTGATGCTGCAGTCACACATTAGCTCTTAGCCAGCTATTGGGGCAGAACCAACATTGAGTGTGACATCAGTGTCAATTGTCAAGTTGCAAGTGGCATTAAGGACAAGGAGGTTTGAAATTCAGTCTAAACAAGTAGAATGACACATCTGATTTGCAAATATTTGTCTTCTGGATTGTCTTAACGTGGCAAAATCTGACTTCTGGGCGTATTGGAATGTGTCTTAAGGATTTGTGCATCCTGAATACAGTCAACATCCACGATTGGCCTACATCGATAACAGAAGTGGTGTTTAATAACATTGTTCTCGGTAGGTGACTACACTTCTAAGACAGATCTGCATGGGCAGTTTCCCCCCTTACCAGTAAAAGTATGAAATATGATAATGTAGCATTTTTTCAGTCTTTAATGATGCAAATGTGGGACACCATCCTTTGGGAAACCAATGAAAGTGATGAAGCATTTCAATTTTCTTGTGATTCTATGTTCTCCAGCCAATTAGACTAGCCTCCTGTGGCTTCTGAGGAACACTCAGCACAGTCCAACTTAGGATAACCTTCACATTGACTGGATGTGAGCATTACATAAACATTGCTGATGGGGTAGAAGTAGGGGGTGTAACAAAACTGTCCAGCCTGCGTTTTCTTTCTCATCTGCCCTACTTATTTTCATTTTGTTCTTTTTTTTGTGGCGATGATGGAGCCCAACATGGCATTGATGGGGTCTTTTAGCTCACAGCAAGCAGTCACGTTGTTTCATATTTCACTTTTGGGGTCTCTGGCTAAGATCCCTCTTATTTTGTCTTTGAAATAACCAGCACAACATTCCCGTTGGAGACTGACACGGACACTGAGCTCGATTAACTTGTACTTTTTACAGTTTTCAACAGAAAAAATGTAGGTTTAGTGTTTGTTAATAATTTTATAATAACAATGGCTCAATTTACTGTCTACTGTGAAAGGGTTTGCTTGGAGTGACAAACTACCACAGAATTGTCACCCTACCCTTCAGATCACTGTCCTGGTTTAAAAAACTACACAACTCTGTTTTGGTTCAGTCCCACCGTGCTCATAATGTTGTTTTTGGCTAGTGCAGGCAGCTGTTTTTCATCATGAAAGCTCTGACAAACTCACCGTACGCTACCTGCCCAGCACACAAACAGCAGACAGACAAAAAGCTTGACTACCTGGTAAATAGGGTGAAGCATTTAGTTGCTTAACAGCCAGAGATTTCCCTTAGGAGTCAATGGAGACCAAAACCGCAAAACCCCCTTGCGATCCACCCTCCTCTGTCTGCTTGTTGCACACCTGAGTGTACTTAGTACTCAGGTAGATTTGGGAAGGTTAGGGTTAAAATATAGTTCTGGATGGGACACATATGAATGACAGTCCGTGAGAGAAAGACAGAGAATTGTCTGTTACAGTTTAAGTTAATCCAGTCTGAGCCCAAAGCTTTACGTGATAAACTGCCCAAACCCAATGAATGTAACTCTGTATGAACTGCATGTATAAATAAACCAGGCGAGTGTTGTCTTCACAGCATGTGCCCACTGCCCTCAAGTGGCAAAAAGCTTTCTTATTACAGGTTTAAGATATAGCATATAATACCAACTCACACAAGCAACAAATAGAAAAATGGGAAAAACAGGTGGCACTTTTTAAAACGGTAGACGTTATTATCTTGGCGTGTCTTCATCTAAGAGTCCTAAAGGGATACTTTGCAGATTTTTCAAACAGCTTTGTATCAGAACATTGTGGGTAGTATGTGTAACGCAACAATGCTAAACTTCCCTCCATCTTGCCTTAAACTCAGACCAAACTCAGATTAAACTATAAAAATAGGCAGCACTGATTAAATATAAACCAAGATTAGGATTCTGCATTGCCTGTTTCTCGTCTAAATGTCTAAAAAAAAATTTCAGAAACATATTTTAGCTTACCGTTTGTTACCAGCCGGCCACCTTGTTGATTCTGTGAAGTGCTCACATTATGACACCCACCAAAGGGAGGGTTTATTGGTCCTGTACGGCGCAGTGCATTATGGTAAGTGTAGGTTTTTTACCATTTGAGTGAAAAGGAATGCCACATCCCCTATTCAGCCCAAAATTCCACCATTCCACTGCATAGACAACCCAGTTTAATGAAAAGACCCTCTTTTCAGCAGTAAAATACTTCTTGCCAGTGTTGTTCAGACTTTTTAGATGAGTTGCATTTTAATGTTCACTTTCACACCGCAATTCATTTTATACAATGCTAGTATCAATGGGGATCCAAAACAAAGAAAAGAGATAAGAAAAGAACAACTTAACGGCAGCAGAATTTCTTTGGCTGACATCCAGTGCCTAAAGTTTTACACATTGCTGTGGTGAGGTGCACGGAGTGCAGTCTAAAATTTTGGAATCCAAACAGAGGCATGAGCCCCTGGGAAAGGATGACATGCAAATTCCTCAGGTGTTTGGTGTGCCTCCAGGTGCGACAGATATCAATATGTATTTATCAGCTTCCTTTTTTTTTTTTACAAAGATGCAGCTGTGGGTCTCACGTCCCAGATACCTACCTTCTGTCCGACTTAGGAGATTTTCTTAAAAAATATTTGATTTCATGTTGCTAATTCCCCCAGTAAAAATCCCTACCAATTAGAGAAGTGTAGTCACAGCTCACCATGGCACAACACAGTCTTACATGTGGTGACAGGAAGAACTTAGCGGCTTGCCTGACACTGTTTCTTATCCCCGTCACAGTTGAATTACCGACACCACTAGAGAGAGTAGGGTTGAGGGCTGTGAGCAGAAAACACTTTCAGTGAAAGGACTGTACATTCCCATGCCATTTTCACTGCACACTGCACTCTATAATTGAAATCACCATGTCCCCGCTGTGTTCTCAAGTGAAAGAAAAAACAGAGGTGGAAATGAAAGGCCTGTATAACAGGAACAGAAAATTGGCATACACTTCTTAGTATTCCAACTGAGTGGTTGACACAAAAATGAAGTCATGTGGCAAGAAAAGCCTTTAGAGGGATATTGCTCCACAGAGAGTAGAAAGCTTACACATCAGCGCTTTCAAAAGACGTGAAAATAATTGTAAGACATATTATTGTTTGTCGTAGCAGCAAAATGAATGGTAACAATTTACTGTATGGCATCGTTATAATGGGTTTCTTCTGTCATGTGTCTTGTCATAATTAGGATGCTGCTTTTCCCAACTCTCATGTGAAATCGTTATATGTATATATGGGCAAAATAATATTGTAAGTATTAAAAAAAGAATTGTATGAGCAGAAAATACAATTAAAAGGACAGGCACACTCAGTCTGTATGGGGATTGATGACACAAAGCTTCAGCAAATTGTTCCCACACTGAGAGCTGGATGAGACAATGAATGTTAACTTGATTACAGAAGTTGCTTTCTGCAAAACTGGTTCACATATTACAGCTCTTTTTTATTTACTCACACAGTTAGAATATAATACAACATAGGCATTTTACCTTGAACTTGCTTATTTTATGGAGGCCAAACTAGTTTGCTATGTTTCATTAACATAGTTCAAAAAAGGGATGGGAGGATAAGCGATCATACATACTGTAACTTTTTGGCCAAGCATGTGTAAGCATGCCAGGAATTTAAATGTTTGCTGTAGCTCTCATGGTATTTACACTCAGTGTCAAGAACAACTGCACACAATATACAAGATCCAGTGTTGACGTTATTGTTGGACAGTTTGTGTTTTCGTTATTTCAATTCCACATCTGCTGTGGGAATCACATATTTCAAATAAGAGATAAGAATTTGTCTTGACCCAATAGCATCAAACAATGATAGACAGCCAGTTATTGGAAGTTTGTGTGCTAGCCTGTTTGATCAGTGATGGATGTCAAGGATCAAGGTCTCAGGGGACAGGTGGTTAAGTTTTGTGTTTCTCATTCTCCAGAAGGTCTGCATTAAGGTTTGGCTAACAAGCTTGCTAATCACCAGTTTGTTCAGGAGAATTATTACCCACAACTTGTCTGTAAACTTTTCATCTTTTTTTTTTTTTTTTAAAGAGAAGGCTGCACAGTCTCAAAGCCAGAACAACAAGGCAGCTTCTTCCCAGAGGCTGCGAGGCATATGAAACTCTGACTTTAGGTCCATCCTCTGCACTTTTTCCTGTGGCGATTGCATGCGGCTGTTTTTGCACTATTCTTATAACATGCTGCTCGGTTTTCTATCTATAACAGGTTTTAGTTTTTTATTTAGAGGGTCTATTTTAACCAACACACTGCACATGTTATATATCTTGTACGCTGCTGTAGCAGGGTAACTAACTTACAAAGCCGTGTACTTTATTGTCCCCGAATGGAAATTTGTCTTGCACGCATACTCTACAGTTGCTGCCTCTATAGTGTTAGTAATAAATAAAAAAAAATAAAAAATAAAAAACCGAGCAACTTATAATCAATATTGTTGCAAATCACAACCACAAATTACACATATTGCCCATATTACACAAGCAGTGATAAGAACACCATAAAGCTATTGCGCAACCCCTGCAGTCTCAAGCAGCATCATTTAAAATTTGTGTGTGTGTGTGTAATTTTTTTAAAACAGTAGCAACACAGCTAGTAAGCTATTGATATTTTTCCCCATTTTGGGCTCTCCAGTTCTGCCAAGACAGCAGTCAACTGTGGAAAGTTGTCAAAATTGGTTTTATTTAGCTGTTTCACATTCAGCTGTGACCACCTCAATTAAATGAATGATCATTTTGCAATTCATTCTTCAGCCTAATTAATTATAACTTCTGTATAGTCTTAAGACATTTTGAGTTAACTAATAACATTCCACTCATGTGTGCCAGTGCAATTATGAACACTGCGTCGCTGGCTTGGCTTAAGCACACACACCTAAACAAAATATAGCCATTGTAAACGATAGTTAGACCTGTGTTTCTTTCTACTATAGCAAGTCAGTGTTGCAGGGGGAAACTATTTTGTGTTATCTAAGAAGACCGTAAATGAGGGCTAAGACTGAAATGTATCATGCACACCAAGTGAATAATATATTCATCCCCTGGTAACAGTGGGCTGCATTCACTTCCACAAATAAGGAACAAAATGAAAGTACAATTGCTTTCCACACAGTACAGCCATACTTACAAGTAATATGTATAATATGTGCTTCTATGGTCTTATTGTATGGTTATTGGCTTGGATGCTCATGCAGAGAGGACTATTTGCACAGCATGTCATTACAGAAATTTGAAATCAGTATGTTAATGGAAATCAATTCTCTCTCTCTCTCAACAGTCCAAAAGCTACATGTGCAGCAGCCAGGGGAATGTGCTGTGTTTCACCATAGATTTTGGATTAGGCTTCACCTGCTCAGAAGGCACTTCAAAGGTGAAGTATTAATGAGATCAATTGTTGCTGACATCCTGGTTCTGTTCTTCCCTTAATAGTTCCTGAGACTGCAGTTTGACTTTTTGATATATTTCTATTGTACGTGTCCTTTTCAAGTATCAAGTTCACTTCCATTATATTTGAAAACATATTTTAAATTACTCTGAAATATAAAGAAAGTATCTCAAATGCCACTAATCTTGCACAATGAACTTTCCAGAATAAAGTGGAGAATTACTGTATCTCAAAGAATGGTAAGCGATTATTAGAAAAGGTACATTTTGAGATTCTTTTTCGCAGCCTTGCTACTGTGGTGGGCTAAATAATCCGGTAGAAGGCGGCCTTCAATTAAAAGTACTTTATTGCACACACAAAATATTGAATACACACAAAGTCCTGAGTGTTTATCTGCAAAAGAAATAACTCAAAACTGGTTACAGGTACATGCTACATAGTGTCATTCCCCTCCTGCTTCCTTCCTCCGCTCCTTAGTTAATCAATAACAGGATGGTCTCATCCCAATTTTAATACTCCAATCGTCCTGTTTACTCAGACTGTCCTTGGGTACGGTTCTGTTTATTTAACATGACGGCAACAGAGAGAGCATCTGCACAAAACACTGTTAGAAGGTCACAGATATCAAATATGTTTTCTGCATAAAATGTACTACTGTATGTACTGTACTACTGTGTGAGGACACTACATTTTAAAAGGGTCATCATTGAATCTCTGCAACAATGTTACAGCACTGATTTTCTTTTTGTTAGACATGGTATTTAAATGCGCTACTCATTATTGAAATCCCTGTTCTGCTGCGCTTTATAATCCCCTCCCTTCTTTGTAGACCACACTGTGGCGATATAAGTTCTCTCAACTTAAAGGCTCCTCTGATGATGGGAAAACCAGGGTAAAACTCCTTTTCAAGAATGCTGAAAGCAACCAAATAGAGATGAAGGTAATGAAATCGACATCAAAGGTACATAATGACATGTCGAATTTTTATTATATTTCATACCAATTTTTGCTCACTGATACCAATGAGCTAACAAGCAAATTTACTGAAACTATTGCTAGAGACTTTTGCTTCCATGTGTCTGGTAACTAGTGTGGTAAATACGTTTTTAAGCGATCTTAAGTTTGAAGATGTCATTTAAAGTATCAACCTCATGCACTAATTGATGTCTTTCTGTCTTTTTTTTTTTCTCCAGGAACTAGAGTTTGCCAATTTAACAGCCGTCCTTCACTGCATACATTCTTTTATTGCTGCCAAAGTGGCCTCCATGGACCCTCACTTCCCTTCCCTTTCCTTCCCTGGAAATTACATGAACAGTTGACTCGTCCTCATCGTCATGTGCACCTCTGGCAAATCAGCAGTATTTTATGCACATAGCCAATTGAAATGTATATCTTGTTCTTGCTATTTTTATATGAACTGCTATTTGTAAAATACTGTAGAGGTAGACGATGTATGAAAATAATGGCCAATGGAAGATGTTATTTAATTTTTGACATGTAAAAAAAAAAAAACACAATCCAAACGGATTAACAGTTCTTCCATTTCTTTAATGTTTTCTCCCATTACATAATGGACTCTGATTCTGATTGGAGATTATCTGTCTACTTGTCACTTTGAAAAGCAACACCCGTGCAACCATATGGTGTATAACCGCCATAAATTTGACAACAGGACACAAATGGCTAAACATATCAACTGCCACTGTTTCTAGCAGGAATTCTATGAATCTATGAAGAACTATGACGCCATACCTAAATCTAGTAAGTGCATTTTAACAGACCTAAATCTGATGCTGGTTTACTGTCACGGGGGGAGGGGGGGGCACAGCTTGCCACATCTTGTCAAAGACCTGTGTTGGGGGGGCTACAGGTCTTTGACAAGGATTCATTTTATTTTAAACTTACAGTTGAACATAAATGAAGATGCCAACCCTATCCCTCTGTTCCCATTCTTATGTCATGTCAAACACAAACATCTTACAATATAATGCAGTTTAATAAGCCTTCAAATAACCATTGTATTGAATCAACCCCTCTGATATGGTTTTGACTTAAATCAAACATAAATCAGCATTTGGGCTACTTTATTGGCTTAGATTAAATTGTGAGGTTTGTGCTGTTGTGACCATCTTTTGGATCTAATAAAGGTTACATTCTTGAGTTTCCAATCTCTTTGACCAATGAGGACATTTCACTGAAATGTGACATTTTAGCTTCAAAGCATTGTTAAAGCTTTGATGTGTAACTTTTTGATATTAATGAACGTCTGTTACATTCAAGCCGTTGGCAAATGGTTTGCTACATGATCACGGAAGGCTTGTATGATGTGGACGCGCTGACAGTTTTGTTCGTTACTTAGAATTTGTCATGGGGGCAACAGAAACTACGCACTATAGCTTTAAAGTACCACTTTTATCAACTCCAATTTTAATAAAGTGAACACACAGTCTTTCATCAGTTGCTTTCTGTAATGGTTTTAGTCTGAAAATGCATATTTGCTGTGTTTCCAATAAATTGCTCATAAAGCACAACCGCCTCTTATCTTTGACATGTCACAGCTCCCTGTGCGTTTATACAGCTGCTTTGAAAGTGGAGGGTTGACCGTGGATGTAGCTTTAGCCCAGCCACTCAACTGCTTATCTTGCGCTTAGTGCTACCTCAGTGGCCTGTCGGCTGCTGAACTCAAAATATAAGTTGACATTCTTTGTTTGCTTGAGTTTGATTGTATTGTCTGATTGTACTCAATAAGCCTTTGTTAGTCATTTTTTAGTTGTTTTTTGGTATAAAATGAGCTGAGCTGAAACTTATTTCCTCCAGGTGATTTTTATCATCCCACTCAACATTAGCTTACAGTTTATTTTAAAGGAATAGTTTGACAATAACAGGCTTTATGGGAGCTGGACAGTGATTCTGGCTTGTCACCAAAACTCAACATAACCCATCGTAAAACCATAATCTGTTGTTTTTGCGTGAATTAAACTAGACACGAGTTTAAAAGGGGCTGGTTGACAGATTTTGTTTAACTTGCACGGCAGCTGGATTCTGACAAGATCACGTGAAATTCCGTCTTGCCAAACTTCAAGTTACACAATGCGTTTGTGTCCGAACCTAAAGATGTTAGCATAGATGGTACCGTAGCATCAGTCATATCAGAGCTCGACAGTATTTCTTCTCGTCAGATTAAGATATTGTTAAATTGGTATAGGACCAGGATAGGCACTCCAGTCTATGCTAAACTGAAATAACCCTCTCTTTGCTGTAGCTTCATATTTAATTGACAGATACAAGCGTGGTATTGATGGTTTACAGTATATAACTCAGCAAGAAAGCAAATAAGCGTATTTCTTAATGTGACACTTCCTTTGGCACGTGTTTCATTAGCATAGCAATATCTTAAGAAGTAAGATGAGTAACATAATTATAGTCAACGCTAAGAAGTAAGCTACAAACAAATAGAAGCAGTCAGGGCAAATTAACCCTGGGGTGTATTTATTTATTTTCTTTCAATTAAAATATCTCCCTTCCTACTGTTCTTTCCTTGGTGCTGCCAAATGCTGCTGTTGGTGTCTGGATCAATTTTCCTTTAACACAAGTCAGTTCTGGTCATTGAGTGTGTCACCAGCTGCTTCTGCTTCTTAAAAACATTGGCTAAAATGTCAAGAAAGAATACTCTGTTTCAGAGACTTTTTAAAGTCTACAAGCCAAATTAAAGTGGTTGGTATGCACCACTGCCATTAGAAATGTCATATTTTGCGCTATATTCTAGAGTTGTGGACTTGAGACTTGGTGTTTTGGACTTGAGTTGACTAGAATCCTGATGAAGCCTCATTAGTCAACCCTTCTGGGTCTCGAGTTTTCACTTTGGGATTTATTTACACACAAGAAGGACCAAAGCAAATTGCTTAATGCAATCAGCTGATTAAAAAGTGACTTTATTCTGGACTTGGCTTGGCTTAACTAATGACTCTACCTGTACCGGCGCCAGACAACTGTCAGTAAGGGGGCACGTTTTTTTTTAGTTTTGCCGAGATGAGCGGTGTTCTCTTTAAGACAGAAGCGAGCTCTCACAGTGTATATGGGTATGTATACAATGCCATGTTGGTGACAAGAACTACTCGCTAAAGTCCTACAAAATGTATCTCTGACATTTAACTCCAGCTCTGAAACAAAAATCTGACTCACTCTTTGTCCAGCCAATGCAACGAGCAAACAGCACGGAGGGAGAGGGGCAAGATATGTGTCTCAGTATGATTTACCTGATTTACACAAAATTACACAAAAAAAGAATAAATTCATTCACCTTTATCTCAACACAGTATCTATAGCGCATATACTCAAAGCCAACAGCTCATTAAAAATATACACCAGATAAGCCACTGTCTACCACAAATTAGAGAAAAGTTTATGCATCATTTAATATTCCCCAAAACCAATTGACAGTAATACAAGCTGGTACCACATATCATAAACACAAGTAGGCTACACTTTATAAACCCAAATTAACCATAAAGTGGTCTTGCATTATGTAATGTAGCATGCAGCACTAAGATTTGTAACTAATTATAGTTTTTCTACTCCTCGCTGTAGCTTATATGAGAGTGTCGGTTGGCCTTCCTTGCACAATTGCAGGTTGGAGCATTGGTATTTTTTCAAGGCCATAATGTGTAAGCTGCCTTCTTACTTATGTTCTCTCCTGACTACCAAAATCACCACCTGGTAATCTCAATGGGATTATTTCCTGGTAAAATAAAGGTTAATAAATAAATAAATAAAAATGTAAAAAGAAAAAAAAAAAAGTTCCACAACTCCATGATATCAGCAAAAATCCAGTGTATTTTTCAGTTCAATTCAGGCACGAGAAAAAAGTCTCTTGTCTCACATAAGTCAACAATTCATTTCTAATTCTGGCATTCTGCCAAAAACTGATAATCCATATAGCCCTGTTTACAATGTTGTACAGTACCAACACCCCCTCTCGTAACGACTTAGCAGTGTGGGTGATGTTAGCAGCGCTGCCTCCTGCATTGCCGGTCAGGCAGCACCGATGTTGAATTTGATTTAGGAAAGGGTGGCATGCCCGATTCTGGCCTCACCATAATTTTATTAAATGTAATATTTAACTAAGGAATTTGTTTACATGTTTTATTTGTCAATTTGTGTTTAACATATTTAATGTAATTTAATACAATTAATTTTCAGAATGGGGGGGGGGGGGGGGGGGGGGGGACGATCTCATCTGGGAAGGCATTGCCCCCCTATTCCCCCCCATGACGCTAGCACCGGGCTCAACTCTACTTGACTTGACATAACCTGTGATTTGACCTGTCCCCAGTAAAATATCTTGAGACTTGGACCAAATGACTTGAGACTTACTTGGGACTTGAGCAATGATAAATCTGTAATAATTCAAAGAGAGGCGAGAAACATTCAGCTGGGTGTCATTGCCACTGGCTGTTCATTTCCTTCTGTCACCCACAAAAACATGAGCCTGGAAGTCATAAATTACGTCAGACGTAGCTCAAAGGATCGATCATAACACTGGATCAGTTATGCTCAAACCTGTCTGATGGGTTCATTATTCACCTCTGTTTTCCCACAGATGTTGATACTGAAAATCCTTTCACCGGGTATTTTATATATGACACGACAGGACAATGGTTGTCAGTTTTCATTTGACGTATAGGTGCATGCCCTCTTGGCTTGGCAAGGTGTGGGAACATCCACCTTCCATGTATCCATTGTGTTGGCTAAATGTTAATTTGGACATCAGTGAGTCATAGAGCGTTATATACACCACAAGCTCATTATCTGTGATACGTTAACACTGAACTTGACATCATCCTCCCTCTGACTGTATTTAACGAATACAATAATAATCTTAAGGTGCGGAACATTCAACTGTCCAACCAGTTTCTAATTTTAAATCGTGGCACTGGATGCCTCATGTTCCACGAAGCAGGAAAAACTTTTTAATTATCCGCCACCATAGCGAAGTTTCACACATGGTTGGATGATAATAATCATCATCCTCATTATCATAATAATACATGTAAAAGGCACCCACAAAAAAAGTAGGAATTTGTGCATCTTTTTGGGGGGTTTGTGTGCTTTCTTTTTGCATCGTTTCTATATTTGCATTGCGTGTATGTATTTGGTTGTGTGTATTTGAAGCACATTTGCTTAATGCTGCACATGTGTTGTCAAATT